>NW_028156758.1:0-50000 GCF_964263955.1 Coregonus lavaretus
GAAGGGTTAAGATCCATCGTGTAGATTAGCATTGAAGGATTAAGATCCATCGTTTAGATTAGCATTGAAGGGTTAAGATCCATCGTTTAGATTAGCATTGAAGGGTTAAGATCCATCGTGTAGATTAGCATTGAAGGGTTAAAATCCATCGTGTAGATTAGCATTGAAGGGTTAAGATCCATCTTGTAGATTAGCATTGAAGGGTTAAGAAGATCTACTCTAGATGCCAAATGTGATTATAATGTGATTTCACTTTAGAGTTAAGGAACTGGAAAGAGGGATACGTTTGCTTATACAGACCAGCAATGAGAACAATCATATCTCATAACACGACATGATAATATACCTTACATAAAACAAGGCCTGCTTGCCTTTGGCCATTTGGCCAGTCCCTCAGCACTGACGAGAGAGAGCCGAGCCCTGCGGACAGAATGGAAGCCCCACAAAGGAAGTCACTCTACAGCGTGACTAACTCTACTCTAGTGAAAACAATGCAGCAACAACACAGGAAGTGACCAGCTCCACTTCTTCCAACAGAGAGGACAGGACTTCTAGTATCACTAACCATGGTGAGATACAGAGAAAGAAACACTGACAACCACAGTTAACTACAGTCTTTTCAAGTTATCTAGCAGGACTGTTGTAACTATCAGGACTAGTATAGGACAGTACCAGTCTAGTATAGGACAGTACCAGTCTAGTACAGGACAGTACCAGTCTAGTATAGGACAGTACCAGTCTAGTATAGGACAGTACCAGTCTAGTATAGGACAGTACCAGTCTAGTAGGGAAGCTATCAGGACTAGTATAGGACAGTACCAGTCTAGTAGGGAAGCTATCAGGACTAGTATAGGACAGTACCAGTCTAGTAGGGAAGCTATCAGGACTAGTATAGGACAGTACCAGTCTAGTATAGGACAGTACCAGTCTAGTATAGGACAGTACCAGTCTAGTATAGGACAGTACCAGTCTAGTATAGGACAGTACCAGTCTAGTGTAGGACAGTACCAGTCTAGTGTAGGACAGTACCAGTCTAGTATAGGACAGTACCAGTCTAGTATAGGACAGTACCAGTCTAGTATAGGACAGTACCAGTCTAGTATAGGACAGTACCAGTCTAGTATAGGACAGTACCAGTCTAGTAGGGAAGCTATCAGGACTAGTATAGGACAGTACCAGTCTAGTATAGGACAGTACCAGTCTAGTGTAGGACAGTACCAGTCTAGTGTAGGACAGTACCAGTCTAGTATAGGACAGTACCAGTCTAGTAGGGAAGCTATCAGGACTAGTATAGGACAGTACCAGTCTAGTAGGGAAGCTATCAGGACTAGTATAGGACAGTACCAGTCTAGTATAGGACAGTACCAGTCTAGTATAGGACAGTACCAGTCTAGTAGGGAAGCTATCAGGACTAGTATAGGACAGTACCAGTCTAGTATAGGACAGTACCAGTCTAGTGTAGGACAGTACCAGTCTAGTGTAGGACAGTACCAGTCTAGTATAGGACAGTACCAGTCTAGTATAGGACAGTACCAGTCTAGTATAGGACAGTACCAGTCTAGTATAGGACAGTACCAGTCTAGTATAGGACAGTACCAGTCTAGTGTAGGACAGTACCAGTCTAGTATAGGACAGTACCAGTCTAGTATAGGACAGTACCAGTCTAGTATAGGACAGTACCAGTCTAGTATAGGACAGTACCAGTCTAGTATAGGACAGTACCAGTCTAGTATAGGACAGTACCAGTCTAGTATAGGACAGTACCAGTCTAGTATAGGACAGTACCAGTCTAGTAGGGAAGCTATCAGGACTAGTGTAGGACAGTACCAGTCTAGTATAGGACAGTACCAGTCTAGTATAGGACAGTACCAGTCTAGTATAGGACAGTACCAGTCTAGTATAGGACAGTACCAGTCTAGTGTAGGACAGTACCAGTCTAGTATAGGACAGTACCAGTCTAGTATAGGACAGTACCAGTCTAGTGTAGGACAGTACCAGTCTAGTATAGGACAGTACCAGTCTAGTATAGGACAGTACCAGTCTAGTATAGGACAGTACCAGTCTAGTATAGGACAGTACCAGTCTAGTGTAGGACAGTACCAGTCTAGTATAGGACAGTACCAGTCTAGTGTAGGACAGTACCAGTCTAGTATAGGACAGTACCAGTCTAGTATAGGACAGTACCAGTCTAGTATAGGACAGTACCAGTCTAGTATAGGACAGTACCAGTCTAGTATAGGACAGTACCAGTCTAGTATAGGACAGTACCAGTCTAGTATAGGACAGTACCAGTCTAGTATAGGACAGTACCAGTCTAGTAGGGAAGCTATCAGGACTAGTATAGGACAGTACCAGTCTAGTATAGGACAGTACCAGTCTAGTATAGGACAGTACCAGTCTAGTATAGGACAGTACCAGTCTAGTAGGGAAGCTATCAGGACTAGTATAGGACAGTACCAGTCTAGTATAGGACAGTACCAGTCTAGTATAGGACAGTACCAGTCTAGTATAGGACAGTACCAGTCTAGTGTAGGACAGTACCAGTCTAGTATAGGACAGTACCAGTCTAGTATAGGACAGTACCAGTCTAGTATAGGACAGTACCAGTCTAGTATAGGACAGTACCAGTCTAGTGTAGGACAGTACCAGTCTAGTATAGGACAGTACCAGTCTAGTAGGGAAGCTATCAGGACTAGTATAGGACAGTACCAGTCTAGTATAGGACAGTACCAGTCTAGTATAGGACAGTACCAGTCTAGTGTAGGACAGTACCAGTCTAGTACAGGACAGTACCAGTCTAGTGTAGGACAGTACCAGTCTAGTATAGGACAGTACCAGTCTAGTATAGGACAGTACCAGTCTAGTATAGGACAGTACCAGTCTAGTATAGGACAGTACCAGTCTAGTGTAGGACAGTACCAGTCTAGTGTAGGACAGTACCAGTCTAGTAGGGAAGCTATCAGGACTAGTATAGGACAGTACCAGTCTAGTATAGGACAGTACCAGTCTAGTATAGGACATTACCAGTCTAGTATAGGACAGTACCAGTCTAGTATAGGACAGTACCAGTCTAGTATAGGACAGTACCAGTCTAGTATAGGACAGTACCAGTATAGTATAGGACAGTACCAGTCTAGTAGGGAAGCTATCAGGACTAGTATAGGACAGTACCAGTCTAGTATAGGACAATACCAGTCTAGTATAGGACAGTACCAGTCTAGTATAGGACAGTACCAGTCTAGTATAGGACAGTACCAGTCTAGTGTAGGACAGTACCAGTCTAGTGTAGGACAGTCCCAGTCTAGTATAGGACAGTACCAGTCTAGTGTAGGACAGTCCCAGTCTAGTATAGGACAGTACCAGTCTAGTGTAGGACAGTACCAGTCTAGTGTAGGACAGTACCAGTCTAGTGTAGGACAGTACCAGTCTAGTATAGGACAGTACCAGTCTAGTATAGGACAGTACCAGTCTAGTGTAGGACAGTACCAGTCTAGTATAGGACAGTACCAGTCTAGTATAGGACAGTACCAGTCTAGTGTAGGACAGTACCAGTCTAGTATAGGACAGTACCAGTCTAGTATAGGACAGTACCAGTATAGTATAGGACAGTACCAGTCTAGTAGGGAAGCTATCAGGACTAGTATAGGACAGTACCAGTCTAGTATAGGACAGTACCAGTCTAGTATAGGACAGTACCAGTCTAGTGTAGGACAGTACCAGTCTAGTACAGGACAGTACCAGTCTAGTGTAGGACAGTACCAGTCTAGTATAGGACAGTACCAGTCTAGTGTAGGACAGTACCAGTCTAGTGTAGGACAGTACCAGTCTAGTATAGGACAGTACCAGTCTAGTATAGGACAGTACCAGTCTAATAGGGAAGCTATCAGGACTAGTGTAGGACAGTACCAGTCTAGTATAAGACAGTACCAGTCTAGTGTAGGACAGTACCAGTCTAGTGTAGGACAGTACCAGTCTAGTATAGGACAGTACCAGTCTAGTATAGGACAGTACCAGTCTAGTATAGGACAGTACCAGTCTAGTATAGGACAGTACCAGTCTAGTGTAGGACAGTACCAGTCTAGTATAGGACAGTACCAGTCTAGTGTAGGACAGTACCAGTCTAGTATAGGACAGTACCAGTCTAGTGTAGGACAGTACCAGTCTAGTATAGGACAGTACCAGTCTAGTATAGGACAGTACCAGTCTAGTGTAGGACAGTACCAGTCTAGTGTAGGACAGTCCCAGTCTAGTATAGGACAGTACCAGTCTAGTATAGGACAGTACCAGTCTAGTATAGGACAGTACCAGTCTAGTATAGGACAGTACCAGTCTAGTAGGGAAGCTATCAGGACTAGTGTAGGACAGTACCAGTCTAGTGTAGGACAGTACCAGTCTAGTATAGGACAGTACCAGTCTAGTAGGGAAGCTATCAGGACTAGTATAGGACAGTACCAGTCTAGTATAGGACAGTACCAGTCTAGTATAGGACAGTACCAGTATAGTATAGGACAGTACCAGTCTAGTGTAGGACAGTACCAGTCTAGTAGGGAAGCTATCAGGACTAGTATAGGACAGTACCAGTCTAGTATAGGACAGTACCAGTCTAGTATAGGACAGTACCAGTCTAGTATAGGACAGTACCAGTCTAGTATAGGACAGTACCAGTCTAGTGTAGGACAGTACCAGTCTAGTGTAGGACAGTACCAGTCTAGTAGGGAAGCTATCAGGACTAGTATAGGACAGTACCAGTCTAGTATAGGACAGTACCAGTCTAGTATAGGACAGTACCAGTCTAGTATAGGACAGTACCAGTCTAGTATAGGACAGTACCAGTCTAGTGTAGGACAGTACCAGTCTAGTGTAGGACAGTACCAGTCTAGTACAGGACAGTACCAGTCTAGTATAGGACAGTACCAGTCTAGTATAGGACAGTACCAGTCTAGTATAGGACAGTACCAGTCTAGTGTAGGACAGTACCAGTCTAGTATAGGACAGTACCAGTCTAGTAGGGAAGCTATCAGGACTAGTATAGGACAGTACCAGTCTAGTATAGGACAGTACCAGTCTAGTATAGGACAGTACCAGTCTAGTATAGGACAGTACCAGTCTAGTAAGGAAGCTATCAGGACTAGTATAGGACAGTACCAGTCTAGTATAGGACAGTACCAGTCTAGTAGGGAAGCTATCAGGACTAGTATAGTACCAGTCTAGTATAGGACAGTACCAGTCTAGTATAGGACAGTACCAGTCTAGTGTAGGACAGTACCAGTCTAGTAGGGAAGCTATCAGGACTAGTATAGTACCAGTCTAGTATAGGACAGTACCAGTCTAATATAGGACAGTACCAGTCTAGTATAGGACAGTACCAGTCTAGTATAGGACAGTACCAGTCTAGTGTAGGACAGTACCAGTCTAGTGTAGGACAGTACCAGTCTAGTAGGGAAGCTATCAGGACTAGTATAGGACAGTACCAGTCTAGTATAGGACAGTACCAGTCTAGTATAGGACAGTACCAGTCTAGTATAGGACAGTACCAGTCTAGTGTAGGACAGTACCAGTCTAGTATAGGACAGTACCAGTCTAGTACAGGAGAGTACCAGTCTAGTAGGGAAGCTATCAGGACTAGTATAGGACAGTACCAGTCTAGTACAGGACAGTACCAGTCTAGTGTAGGACAGTACCAGTCTAGTATAGGACAGTACCAGTCTAGTATAGGACAGTACCAGTCTAGTGTAGGACAGTACCAGTCTAGTATAGGACAGTACCAGTCTAGTATAGGACAGTACCAGTCTAGTGTAGGACAGTACCAGTCTAGTATAGGACAGTACCAGTCTAGTATAGGACAGTACCAGTCTAGTATAGGACAGTACCAGTCTAGTGTAGGACAGTACCAGTCTAGTGTAGGACAGTACCAGTCTAGTGTAGGACAGTACCAGTCTAGTATAGGACAGTACCAGTCTAGTATAGGACAGTACCAGTCTAGTATAGGACAGTACCAGTCTAGTATAGGACAGTACCAGTCTAGTATAGGACAGTACCAGTCTAGTAGGGAAGCTATCAGGACTAGTGTAGGACAGTACCAGTCTAGTGTAGGACAGTACCAGTCTAGTATAGGACAGTACCAGTCTAGTAGGGAAGCTATCAGGACTAGTATAGGACAGTACCAGTCTAGTATAGGACAGTACCAGTCTAGTATAGGACAGTACCAGTCTAGTATAGGACAGTACCAGTCTAGTGTAGGACAGTACCAGTCTAGTAGGGAAGCTATCAGGACTAGTATAGGACAGTACCAGTCTAGTATAGGACAGTACCAGTCTAGTATAGGACAGTACCAGTCTAGTGTAGGACAGTACCAGTCTAGTAGGGAAGCTATCAGGACTAGTATAGGACAGTACCAGTCTAGTATAGGACAGTACCAGTCTAGTATAGGACAGTACCAGTCTAGTATAGGACAGTACCAGTCTAGTATAGGACAGTACCAGTCTAGTATAGGACAGTACCAGTCTAGTGTAGGACAGTACCAGTCTAGTGTAGGACAGTACCAGTCTAGTACAGGACAGTACCAGTCTAGTATAGGACAGTACCAGTCTAGTATAGGACAGTACCAGTCTAGTGTAGGACAGTACCAGTCTAGTATAGGACAGTACCAGTCTAGTATAGGACAGTACCAGTATAGTATAGGACAGTACCAGTCTAGTAGGGAAGCTATCAGGACTAGTATAGGACAGTACCAGTCTAGTATAGGACAGTACCAGTCTAGTGTAGGACAGTACCAGTCTAGTATAGGACAGTACCAGTCTAGTGTAGGACAGTACCAGTCTAGTGTAGGACAGTACCAGTCTAGTATAGGACAGTACCAGTCTAGTATAGGACAGTACCAGTCTAGTATAGGACAGTACCAGTCTAGTATAGGACAGTACCAGTCTAGTATAGGACAGTACCAGTCTAGTGTAGGACAGTACCAGTCTAGTATAGGACAGTACCAGTCTAGTGTAGGACAGTACCAGTCTAGTGTAGGACAGTACCAGTCTAGTACAGGACAGTACCAGTCTAGTGTAGGACAGTACCAGTCTAGTATAGGACAGTACCAGTCTAGTATAGGACAGTACCAGTCTAGTGTAGGACAGTACCAGTCTAGTGTAGGACAGTACCAGTCTAGTATAGGACAGTACCAGTCTAGTGTAGGACAGTCCCAGTCTAGTATAGGACAGTACCAGTCTAGTATAGGACAGTACCAGTCTAGTATAGGACAGTACCAGTCTAGTAGGGAAGCTATCAGGACTAGTGTAGGACAGTACCAGTCTAGTGTAGGAAAGTACCAGTCTAGTATAGGACAGTACCAGTCTAGTAGGGAAGCTATCAGGACTAGTATAGGACAGTACCAGTCTAGTATAGGACAGTACCAGTCTAGTGTAGGACAGTACCAGTCTAGTAGGGAAGCTATCAGGACTAGTATAGGACAGTACCAGTCTAGTATAGGACAGTACCAGTCTAGTATAGGACAGTACCAGTCTAGTATAGGACAGTACCAGTCTAGTATAGGACAGTACCAGTCTAGTATAGGACAGTACCAGTCTAGTGTAGGACAGTACCAGTCTAGTGTAGGACAGTACCTGTCTAGTAGGGAAGCTATCAGGACTAGTATAGGACAGTACCAGTCTAGTATAGGACAGTACCAGTCTAGTATAGGACAGTACCAGTCTAGTGTAGGACAGTACCAGTCTAGTATAGGACAGTACCAGTCTAGACAGCTATCAGGACTAGTGTAGGACAGTACCAGTCTAGTATAGGACAGTACCAGTCTAGTATAGGACAGTACCAGTCTAGTATAGGACAGTACCAGTCTAGTGTAGGACAGTACCAGTCTAGTATAGGACAGTACCAGTCTAGTGTAGGACAGTACCAGTCTAGTGTAGGACAGTACCAGTCTAGTATAGGACAGTACCAGTCTAGTATAGGACAGTACCAGTCTAGTATAGGACAGTACCAGTCTAGTATAGGACAGTACCAGTCTAGTGTAGGACAGTACCAGTCTAGTATAGGACAGTACCAGTCTAGTATAGGACAGTACCAGTCTAGTGTAGGACAGTCCCAGTCTAGTATAGGACAGTACCAGTCTAGTATAGGACAGTATCAGTCTAGTATAGGACAGTACCAGTCTAGTAGGGAAGCTATCAGGACTAGTGTAGGACAGTACCAGTCTAGTATAGGACAGTACCAGTCTAGTATAGGACAGTACCAGTCTAGTATAGGACAGTACCAGTCTAGTATAGGACAGTACCAGTCTAGTATAGGACAGTACCAGTCTAGTATAGGACAGTACCAGTCTAGTATAGGACAGTACCAGTCTAGTATAGGACAGTACCAGTCTAGTATAGGACAGTACCAGTCTAGTGTAGGACAGTACCAGTCTAGTAGGGAAGCTATCAGGACTAGTATAGGACAGTACCAGTCTAGTATAGGACAGTACCAGTCTAGTATAGGACAGTACCAGTCTAGTATAGGACAGTACCAGTCTAGTATAGGACAGTACCAGTCTAGTATAGGACAGTACCAGTCTAGTGTAGGACAGTACCAGTCTAGTATAGGACAGTACCAGTCTAGTAGGGAAGCTATCAGGACTAGTATAGGACAGTACCAGTCTAGTATAGGACAGTACCAGTCTAGTAGGGAAGCTATCAGGACTAGTATAGGACAGTACCAGTCTAGTATAGGACAGTACCAGTCTAGTATAGGACAGTACCAGTCTAGTATAGGACAGTACCAGTCTAGTATAGGACAGTACCAGTCTAGTATAGGACAGTACCAGTCTAGTGTAGGACAGTACCAGTCTAGTATAGGACAGTACCAGTCTAGTATAGGACAGTACCAGTCTAGTATAGGACAGTACCAGTCTAGTATAGGACAGTACCAGTCTAGTGTAGGACAGTACCAGTCTAGTGTAGGACAGTACCAGTCTAGTAGGGAAGCTATCAGGACTAGTATAGGACAGTACCAGTCTAGTGTAGGACAGTACCAGTCTAGTATAGGACAGTACCAGTCTAGTATAGGACAGTACCAGTCTAGTATAGGACAGTACCAGTCTAGTATAGGACAGTACCAGTCTAGTATAGGACAGTACCAGTCTAGTGTAGGACAGTATAGGACAGTACCAGTCTAGTATAGGACAGTACCAGTCTAGTATAGGACAGTACCAGTCTAGTATAGGACAGTACCAGTCTAGTATAGGACAGTACCAGTCTAGTATAGGACAGTACCAGTCTAGTATAGGACAGTACCAGTCTAGTATAGGACAGTACCAGTCTAGTATAGGACAGTACCAGTCTAGTGTAGGACAGTACCAGTCTAGTATAGGACAGTACCAGTCTAGTATAGGACAGTACCAGTCTAGTATAGGACAGTACCAGTCTAGTATAGGACAGTACCAGTCTAGTATAGGACAGTACCAGTCTAGTATAGGACAGTACCAGTCTAGTATAGGACAGTACCAGTCTAGTGTAGGACAGTACCAGTCTAGTATAGGACAGTACCAGTCTAGTATAGGACAGTACCAGTCTAGTGTAGGACAGTACCAGTCTAGTATAGGACAGTACCAGTCTAGACAGCTATCAGGACTAGTGTAGGACAGTACCAGTCTAGTATAGGACAGTACCAGTCTAGTATAGGACAGTACCAGTCTAGTATAGGACAGTACCAGTCTAGTATAGGACAGTACCAGTCTAGTATAGGACAGTACCAGTCTAGTATAGGACAGTACCAGTCTAGTGTAGGACAGTACCAGTCTAGTATAGGACAGTACCAGTCTAGTATAGGACAGTACCAGTCTAGTGTAGGACAGTACCAGTCTAGTATAGGACAGTACCAGTCTAGACAGCTATCAGGACTAGTGTAGGACAGTACCAGTCTAGTATAGGACAGTACCAGTCTAGTGTAGGACAGTACCAGTCTAGTATAGGACAGTACCAGTCTAGTATAGGACAGTACCAGTCTAGTATAGGACAGTACCAGTCTAGTGTAGGACAGTACCAGTCTAGTGTAGGACAGTACCAGTCTAGTATAGGACAGTACCAGTCTAGTATAGGACAGTACCAGTCTAGTATAGGACAGTACCAGTCTAGTATAGGACAGTACCAGTCTAGTGTAGGACAGTACCAGTCTAGTATAGGACAGTACCAGTCTAGTATAGGACAGTACCAGTCTAGTGTAGGACAGTCCCAGTCTAGTATAGGACAGTACCAGTCTAGTATAGGACAGTATCAGTCTAGTATAGGACAGTACCAGTCTAGTAGGGAAGCTATCAGGACTAGTGTAGGACAGTACCAGTCTAGTATAGGACAGTACCAGTCTAGTATAGGACAGTACCAGTCTAGTATAGGACAGTACCAGTCTAGTATAGGACAGTACCAGTCTAGTATAGGACAGTACCAGTCTAGTATAGGACAGTACCAGTCTAGTATAGGACAGTACCAGTCTAGTATAGGACAGTACCAGTCTAGTGTAGGACAGTACCAGTCTAGTAGGGAAGCTATCAGGACTAGTATAGGACAGTACCAGTCTAGTATAGGACAGTACCAGTCTAGTATAGGACAGTACCAGTCTAGTATAGGACAGTACCAGTCTAGTATAGGACAGTACCAGTCTAGTGTAGGACAGTACCAGTCTAGTGTAGGACAGTCCCAGTCTAGTATAGGACAGTACCAGTCTAGTGTAGGACAGTCCCAGTCTAGTATAGGACAGTACCAGTCTAGTGTAGGACAGTACCAGTCTAGTGTAGGACAGTACCAGTCTAGTGTAGGACAGTACCAGTCTAGTATAGGACAGTACCAGTCTAGTATAGGACAGTACCAGTCTAGTGTAGGACAGTACCAGTCTAGTATAGGACAGTACCAGTCTAGTATAGGACAGTACCAGTCTAGTGTAGGACAGTACCAGTCTAGTATAGGACAGTACCAGTCTAGTGTAGGACAGTACCAGTCTAGTATAGGACAGTACCAGTCTAGTACAGGACAGTACCAGTCTAGTATAGGACAGTACCAGTCTAGTATAGGACAGTACCAGTCTAGTATAGGACAGTACCAGTCTAGTATAGGACAGTACCAGTCTAGTATAGGACAGTACCAGTCTAGTGTAGGACAGTACCAGTCTAGTATAGGACAGTACCAGTCTAATAGGGAAGCTATCAGGACTAGTGTAGGACAGTACCAGTCTAGTATAAGACAGTACCAGTCTAGTGTAGGACAGTACCAGTCTAGTGTAGGACAGTACCAGTCTAGTATAGGACAGTACCAGTCTAGTATAGGACAGTACCAGTCTAGTATAGGACAGTACCAGTCTAGTGTAGGACAGTACCAGTCTAGTATAGGACAGTACCAGTCTAGTATAGGACAGTACCAGTCTAATAGGGAAGCTATCAGGACTAGTATAGGACAGTACCAGTCTAGTACAGGACAGTACCAGTCTAGTGTAGGACAGTACCAGTCTAGTATAGGACAGTACCAGTCTAGTGTAGGACAGTACCAGTCTAGTGTAGGACAGTACCAGTCTAGTATAGGACAGTACCAGTCTAGTATAGGACAGTACCAGTCTAATAGGGAAGCTATCAGGACTAGTGTAGGACAGTACCAGTCTAGTATAAGACAGTACCAGTCTAGTGTAGGACAGTACCAGTCTAGTGTAGGACAGTACCAGTCTAGTATAGGACAGTACCAGTCTAGTATAGGACAGTACCAGTCTAGTATAGGACAGTACCAGTCTAGTGTAGGACAGTACCAGTCTAGTATAGGACAGTACCAGTCTAGTGTAGGACAGTACCAGTCTAGTATAGGACAGTACCAGTCTAGTATAGGACAGTACCAGTCTAGTGTAGGACAGTACCAGTCTAGTGTAGGACAGTCCCAGTCTAGTATAGGACAGTACCAGTCTAGTATAGGACAGTACCAGTCTAGTATAGGACAGTACCAGTCTAGTATAGGACAGTACCAGTCTAGTAGGGAAGCTATCAGGACTAGTGTAGGACAGTACCAGTCTAGTGTAGGACAGTACCAGTCTAGTATAGGACAGTACCAGTCTAGTAGGGAAGCTATCAGGACTAGTATAGGACAGTACCAGTCTAGTATAGGACAGTACCAGTCTAGTATAGGACAGTACCAGTATAGTATAGGACAGTACCAGTCTAGTGTAGGACAGTACCAGTCTAGTAGGGAAGCTATCAGGACTAGTATAGGACAGTACCAGTCTAGTATAGGACAGTACCAGTCTAGTATAGGACAGTACCAGTCTAGTATAGGACAGTACCAGTCTAGTAGGGAAGCTATCAGGACTAGTATAGGACAGTACCAGTCTAGTATAGGACAGTACCAGTCTAGTATAGGACAGTACCAGTCTAGTATAGGACAGTACCAGTCTAGTATAGGACAGTACCAGTCTAGTATAGGACAGTACCAGTCTAGTATAGGACAGTACCAGTCTAGTATAGGACAGTACCAGTCTAGTATAGGACAGTACCAGTCTAGTGTAGGACAGTACCAGTCTAGTATAGGACAGTACCAGTCTAGTATAGGACAGTACCAGTCTAGTATAGGACAGTACCAGTCTAGTATAGGACAGTACCAGTCTAGTATAGGACAGTACCAGTCTAGTATAGGACAGTACCAGTCTAGTATAGGACAGTACCAGTCTAGTGTAGGACAGTACCAGTCTAGTATAGGACAGTACCAGTCTAGTATAGGACAGTACCAGTCTAGTGTAGGACAGTACCAGTCTAGTATAGGACAGTACCAGTCTAGACAGCTATCAGGACTAGTGTAGGACAGTACCAGTCTAGTATAGGACAGTACCAGTCTAGTATAGGACAGTACCAGTCTAGTATAGGACAGTACCAGTCTAGTATAGGACAGTACCAGTCTAGTATAGGACAGTACCAGTCTAGTGTAGGACAGTACCAGTCTAGTATAGGACAGTACCAGTCTAGTATAGGACAGTACCAGTCTAGTGTAGGACAGTACCAGTCTAGTATAGGACAGTACCAGTCTAGACAGCTATCAGGACTAGTGTAGGACAGTACCAGTCTAGTATAGGACAGTACCAGTCTAGTGTAGGACAGTACCAGTCTAGTATAGGACAGTACCAGTCTAGTATAGGACAGTACCAGTCTAGTATAGGACAGTACCAGTCTAGTGTAGGACAGTACCAGTCTAGTGTAGGACAGTACCAGTCTAGTATAGGACAGTACCAGTCTAGTATAGGACAGTACCAGTCTAGTATAGGACAGTACCAGTCTAGTATAGGACAGTACCAGTCTAGTGTAGGACAGTACCAGTCTAGTATAGGACAGTACCAGTCTAGTATAGGACAGTACCAGTCTAGTGTAGGACAGTCCCAGTCTAGTATAGGACAGTACCAGTCTAGTATAGGACAGTATCAGTCTAGTATAGGACAGTACCAGTCTAGTAGGGAAGCTATCAGGACTAGTGTAGGACAGTACCAGTCTAGTATAGGACAGTACCAGTCTAGTATAGGACAGTACCAGTCTAGTATAGGACAGTACCAGTCTAGTATAGGACAGTACCAGTCTAGTATAGGACAGTACCAGTCTAGTATAGGACAGTACCAGTCTAGTATAGGACAGTACCAGTCTAGTATAGGACAGTACCAGTCTAGTGTAGGACAGTACCAGTCTAGTAGGGAAGCTATCAGGACTAGTATAGGACAGTACCAGTCTAGTATAGGACAGTACCAGTCTAGTATAGGACAGTACCAGTCTAGTATAGGACAGTACCAGTCTAGTATAGGACAGTACCAGTCTAGTGTAGGACAGTACCAGTCTAGTGTAGGACAGTCCCAGTCTAGTATAGGACAGTACCAGTCTAGTGTAGGACAGTCCCAGTCTAGTATAGGACAGTACCAGTCTAGTGTAGGACAGTACCAGTCTAGTGTAGGACAGTACCAGTCTAGTGTAGGACAGTACCAGTCTAGTATAGGACAGTACCAGTCTAGTATAGGACAGTACCAGTCTAGTGTAGGACAGTACCAGTCTAGTATAGGACAGTACCAGTCTAGTATAGGACAGTACCAGTCTAGTGTAGGACAGTACCAGTCTAGTATAGGACAGTACCAGTCTAGTGTAGGACAGTACCAGTCTAGTATAGGACAGTACCAGTCTAGTACAGGACAGTACCAGTCTAGTATAGGACAGTACCAGTCTAGTATAGGACAGTACCAGTCTAGTATAGGACAGTACCAGTCTAGTATAGGACAGTACCAGTCTAGTATAGGACAGTACCAGTCTAGTGTAGGACAGTACCAGTCTAGTATAGGACAGTACCAGTCTAATAGGGAAGCTATCAGGACTAGTGTAGGACAGTACCAGTCTAGTATAAGACAGTACCAGTCTAGTGTAGGACAGTACCAGTCTAGTGTAGGACAGTACCAGTCTAGTATAGGACAGTACCAGTCTAGTATAGGACAGTACCAGTCTAGTATAGGACAGTACCAGTCTAGTGTAGGACAGTACCAGTCTAGTATAGGACAGTACCAGTCTAGTATAGGACAGTACCAGTCTAATAGGGAAGCTATCAGGACTAGTATAGGACAGTACCAGTCTAGTACAGGACAGTACCAGTCTAGTGTAGGACAGTACCAGTCTAGTATAGGACAGTACCAGTCTAGTGTAGGACAGTACCAGTCTAGTGTAGGACAGTACCAGTCTAGTATAGGACAGTACCAGTCTAGTATAGGACAGTACCAGTCTAATAGGGAAGCTATCAGGACTAGTGTAGGACAGTACCAGTCTAGTATAAGACAGTACCAGTCTAGTGTAGGACAGTACCAGTCTAGTGTAGGACAGTACCAGTCTAGTATAGGACAGTACCAGTCTAGTATAGGACAGTACCAGTCTAGTATAGGACAGTACCAGTCTAGTGTAGGACAGTACCAGTCTAGTATAGGACAGTACCAGTCTAGTGTAGGACAGTACCAGTCTAGTATAGGACAGTACCAGTCTAGTATAGGACAGTACCAGTCTAGTGTAGGACAGTACCAGTCTAGTGTAGGACAGTCCCAGTCTAGTATAGGACAGTACCAGTCTAGTATAGGACAGTACCAGTCTAGTATAGGACAGTACCAGTCTAGTATAGGACAGTACCAGTCTAGTAGGGAAGCTATCAGGACTAGTGTAGGACAGTACCAGTCTAGTGTAGGACAGTACCAGTCTAGTATAGGACAGTACCAGTCTAGTAGGGAAGCTATCAGGACTAGTATAGGACAGTACCAGTCTAGTATAGGACAGTACCAGTCTAGTATAGGACAGTACCAGTATAGTATAGGACAGTACCAGTCTAGTGTAGGACAGTACCAGTCTAGTAGGGAAGCTATCAGGACTAGTATAGGACAGTACCAGTCTAGTATAGGACAGTACCAGTCTAGTATAGGACAGTACCAGTCTAGTATAGGACAGTACCAGTCTAGTATAGGACAGTACCAGTCTAGTGTAGGACAGTACCAGTCTAGTGTAGGACAGTACCAGTCTAGTAGGGAAGCTATCAGGACTAGTATAGGACAGTACCAGTCTAGTGTAGGACAGTACCAGTCTAGTATAGGACAGTACCAGTCTAGTATAGGACAGTACCAGTCTAGTATAGGACAGTACCAGTCTAGTATAGGACAGTACCAGTCTAGTATAGGACAGTACCAGTCTAGTGTAGGACAGTATAGGACAGTACCAGTCTAGTATAGGACAGTACCAGTCTAGTATAGGACAGTACCAGTCTAGTGTAGGACAGTACCAGTCTAGTATAGGACAGTACCAGTCTAGTAGGGAAGCTATCAGGACTAGTATAGGACAGTACCAGTCTAGTATAGGACAGTACCAGTCTAGTATAGGACAGTACCAGTCTAGTATAGGACAGTACCAGTCTAGTAAGGAAGCTATCAGGACTAGTATAGGACAGTACCAGTCTAGTATAGGACAGTACCAGTCTAGTAGGGAAGCTATCAGGACTAGTATAGTACCAGTCTAGTATAGGACAGTACCAGTCTAGTATAGGACAGTACCAGTCTAGTGTAGGACAGTACCAGTCTAGTAGGGAAGCTATCAGGACTAGTATAGTACCAGTCTAGTATAGGACAGTACCAGTCTAATATAGGACAGTACCAGTCTAGTATAGGACAGTACCAGTCTAGTATAGGACAGTACCAGTCTAGTGTAGGACAGTACCAGTCTAGTGTAGGACAGTACCAGTCTAGTAGGGAAGCTATCAGGACTAGTATAGGACAGTACCAGTCTAGTATAGGACAGTACCAGTCTAGTATAGGACAGTACCAGTCTAGTATAGGACAGTACCAGTCTAGTGTAGGACAGTACCAGTCTAGTATAGGACAGTACCAGTCTAGTACAGGAGAGTACCAGTCTAGTAGGGAAGCTATCAGGACTAGTATAGGACAGTACCAGTCTAGTATAGGACAGTACCAGTCTAGTATAGGACAGTACCAGTCTAGTGTAGGACAGTACCAGTCTAGTATAGGACAGTACCAGTCTAGTATAGGACAGTACCAGTCTAGTATAGGACAGTACCAGTCTAGTATAGGACAGTACCAGTCTAGTGTAGGACAGTACCAGTCTAGTGTAGGACAGTACCAGTCTAGTGTAGGACAGTACCAGTCTAGTATAGGACAGTACCAGTCTAGTATAGGACAGTACCAGTCTAGTATAGGACAGTACCAGTCTAGTATAGGACAGTACCAGTCTAGTATAGGACAGTACCAGTCTAGTAGGGAAGCTATCAGGACTAGTGTAGGACAGTACCAGTCTAGTGTAGGACAGTACCAGTCTAGTATAGGACAGTACCAGTCTAGTAGGGAAGCTATCAGGACTAGTATAGGACAGTACCAGTCTAGTATAGGACAGTACCAGTCTAGTATAGGACAGTACCAGTCTAGTATAGGACAGTACCAGTCTAGTGTAGGACAGTACCAGTCTAGTAGGGAAGCTATCAGGACTAGTATAGGACAGTACCAGTCTAGTATAGGACAGTACCAGTCTAGTATAGGACAGTACCAGTCTAGCATAGGACAGTACCAGTCTAGTGTAGGACAGTACCAGTCTAGTGTAGGACAGTACCAGTCTAGTAGGGAAGCTATCAGGACTAGTATAGGACAGTACCAGTCTAGTATAGGACAGTACCAGTCTAGTATAGGACAGTACCAGTCTAGTATAGGACAGTACCAGTCTAGTATAGGACAGTACCAGTCTAGTAGGGAAGCTATCAGGACTAGTATAGGACAGTACCAGTCTAGTATAGGACAGTACCAGTCTAGTGTAGGACAGTACCAGTCTAGTATAGGACAGTACCAGTCTAGTGTAGGACAGTACCAGTCTAGTATAGGACAGTACCAGTCTAGTATAGGACAGTACCAGTCTAGTGTAGGACAGTACCAGTCTAGTATAGGACAGTACCAGTCTAGTATAGGACAGTACCAGTCTAGTATAGGACAGTACCAGTCTAGTGTAGGACAGTACCAGTCTAGTGTAGGACAGTACCAGTCTAGTGTAGGACAGTACCAGTCTAGTATAGGACAGTACCAGTCTAGTATAGGACAGTACCAGTCTAGTATAGGACAGTACCAGTCTAGTATAGGACAGTACCAGTCTAGTATAGGACAGTACCAGTCTAGTAGGGAAGCTATCAGGACTAGTGTAGGACAGTACCAGTCTAGTGTAGGACAGTACCAGTCTAGTATAGGACAGTACCAGTCTAGTAGGGAAGCTATCAGGACTAGTATAGGACAGTACCAGTCTAGTATAGGACAGTACCAGTCTAGTATAGGACAGTACCAGTCTAGTATAGGACAGTACCAGTCTAGTGTAGGACAGTACCAGTCTAGTAGGGAAGCTATCAGGACTATTATAGGACAGTACCAGTCTAGTATAGGACAGTACCAGTCTAGTGTAGGACAGTACCAGTCTAGTGTAGGACAGTACCAGTCTAGTACAGGACAGTACCAGTCTAGTATAGGACAGTACCAGTCTAGTATAGGACAGTACCAGTCTAGTGTAGGACAGTACCAGTCTAGTATAGGACAGTACCAGTCTAGTATAGGACAGTACCAGTATAGTATAGGACAGTACCAGTCTAGTAGGGAAGCTATCAGGACTAGTATAGGACAGTACCAGTCTAGTATAGGACAGTACCAGTCTAGTGTAGGACAGTACCAGTCTAGTATAGGACAGTACCAGTCTAGTATAGGACAGTACCAGTCTAGTATAGGACAGTACCAGTCTAGTATAGGACAGTACCAGTCTAGTATAGGACAGTACCAGTCTAGTGTAGGACAGTACCAGTCTAGTATAGGACAGTACCAGTCTAGTGTAGGACAGTACCAGTCTAGTGTAGGACAGTACCAGTCTAGTACAGGACAGTACCAGTCTAGTGTAGGACAGTACCAGTCTAGTATAGGACAGTACCAGTCTAGTATAGGACAGTACCAGTCTAGTGTAGGACAGTACCAGTCTAGTGTAGGACAGTACCAGTCTAGTATAGGACAGTACCAGTCTAGTGTAGGACAGTCCCAGTCTAGTATAGGACAGTACCAGTCTAGTATAGGACAGTACCAGTCTAGTATAGGACAGTACCAGTCTAGTAGGGAAGCTATCAGGACTAGTGTAGGACAGTACCAGTCTAGTGTAGGAAAGTACCAGTCTAGTATAGGACAGTACCAGTCTAGTAGGGAAGCTATCAGGACTAGTATAGGACAGTACCAGTCTAGTATAGGACAGTACCAGTCTAGTGTAGGACAGTACCAGTCTAGTAGGGAAGCTATCAGGACTAGTATAGGACAGTACCAGTCTAGTATAGGACAGTACCAGTCTAGTATAGGACAGTACCAGTCTAGTATAGGACAGTACCAGTCTAGTATAGGACAGTACCAGTCTAGTATAGGACAGTACCAGTCTAGTATAGGACAGTACCAGTCTAGTGTAGGACAGTACCAGTCTAGTGTAGGACAGTACCTGTCTAGTAGGGAAGCTATCAGGACTAGTATAGGACAGTACCAGTCTAGTATAGGACAGTACCAGTCTAGTATAGGACAGTACCAGTCTAGTATAGGACAGTACCAGTCTAGTATAGGACAGTACCAGTCTAGTATAGGACAGTACCAGTCTAGTATAGGACAGTACCAGTCTAGTATAGGACAGTACCAGTCTAGTGTAGGACAGTACCAGTCTAGTATAGGACAGTACCAGTCTAGTATAGGACAGTACCAGTCTAGTGTAGGACAGTACCAGTCTAGTATAGGACAGTACCAGTCTAGACAGCTATCAGGACTAGTGTAGGACAGTACCAGTCTAGTATAGGACAGTACCAGTCTAGTATAGGACAGTACCAGTCTAGTATAGGACAGTACCAGTCTAGTATAGGACAGTACCAGTCTAGTATAGGACAGTACCAGTCTAGTATAGGACAGTACCAGTCTAGTGTAGGACAGTACCAGTCTAGTATAGGACAGTACCAGTCTAGTATAGGACAGTACCAGTCTAGTGTAGGACAGTACCAGTCTAGTATAGGACAGTACCAGTCTAGACAGCTATCAGGACTAGTGTAGGACAGTACCAGTCTAGTATAGGACAGTACCAGTCTAGTATAGGACAGTACCAGTCTAGTATAGGACAGTACCAGTCTAGTGTAGGACAGTACCAGTCTAGTATAGGACAGTACCAGTCTAGTGTAGGACAGTACCAGTCTAGTGTAGGACAGTACCAGTCTAGTATAGGACAGTACCAGTCTAGTATAGGACAGTACCAGTCTAGTATAGGACAGTACCAGTCTAGTATAGGACAGTACCAGTCTAGTGTAGGACAGTACCAGTCTAGTATAGGACAGTACCAGTCTAGTATAGGACAGTACCAGTCTAGTGTAGGACAGTCCCAGTCTAGTATAGGACAGTACCAGTCTAGTATAGGACAGTATCAGTCTAGTATAGGACAGTACCAGTCTAGTAGGGAAGCTATCAGGACTAGTGTAGGACAGTACCAGTCTAGTATAGGACAGTACCAGTCTAGTATAGGACAGTACCAGTCTAGTATAGGACAGTACCAGTCTAGTATAGGACAGTACCAGTCTAGTATAGGACAGTACCAGTCTAGTATAGGACAGTACCAGTCTAGTATAGGACAGTACCAGTCTAGTATAGGACAGTACCAGTCTAGTATAGGACAGTACCAGTCTAGTGTAGGACAGTACCAGTCTAGTAGGGAAGCTATCAGGACTAGTATAGGACAGTACCAGTCTAGTATAGGACAGTACCAGTCTAGTATAGGACAGTACCAGTCTAGTATAGGACAGTACCAGTCTAGTATAGGACAGTACCAGTCTAGTATAGGACAGTACCAGTCTAGTGTAGGACAGTACCAGTCTAGTATAGGACAGTACCAGTCTAGTAGGGAAGCTATCAGGACTAGTATAGGACAGTACCAGTCTAGTATAGGACAGTACCAGTCTAGTAGGGAAGCTATCAGGACTAGTATAGGACAGTACCAGTCTAGTATAGGACAGTACCAGTCTAGTATAGGACAGTACCAGTCTAGTATAGGACAGTACCAGTCTAGTATAGGACAGTACCAGTCTAGTATAGGACAGTACCAGTCTAGTGTAGGACAGTACCAGTCTAGTATAGGACAGTACCAGTCTAGTATAGGACAGTACCAGTCTAGTATAGGACAGTACCAGTCTAGTATAGGACAGTACCAGTCTAGTATAGGACAGTACCAGTCTAGTATAGGACAGTACCAGTCTAGTAGGGAAGCTATCAGGACTAGTATAGGACAGTACCAGTCTAGTAGGGAAGCTATCAGGACTAGTATAGGACAGTACCAGTCTAGTATAGGACAGTACCAGTCTAGTATAGGACAGTACCAGTCTAGTGTAGGACAGTACCAGTCTAGTATAGGACAGTACCAGTCTAGTATAGGACAGTACCAGTCTAGTGTAGGACAGTCCCAGTCTAGTATAGGACAGTACCAGTCTAGTGTAGGACAGTACCAGTCTAGTGTAGGACAGTACCAGTCTAGTATAGGACAGTACCAGTCTAGTATAGGACAGTACCAGTCTAGTATAGGACAGTACCAGTCTAGTATAGGACAGTACCAGTCTAGTATAGGACAGTACCAGTCTAGTATAGGACAGTACCAGTCTAGTATAGGACAGTACCAGTCTAGTATAGGACAGTACCAGTCTAGTGTAGGACAGTACCAGTCTAGTATAGGACAGTACCAGTCTAGTATAGGACAGTACCAGTCTAGTATAGGACAGTACCAGTCTAGTATAGGACAGTACCAGTCTAGTATAGGACAGTACCAGTCTAGTAGGGAAGCTATCAGGACTAGTATAGGACAGTACCAGTCTAGTATAGGACAGTACCAGTCTAGTATAGGACAGTACCAGTCTAGTATAGGACAGTACCAGTCTAGTATAGGACAGTACCAGTCTAGTATAGGACAGTACCAGTCTAGTATAGGACAGTACCAGTCTAGTATAGGACAGTACCAGTCTAGTATAGGACAGTACCAGTCTAGTAGGGAAGCTATCAGGATATCATTATATAACCCACTAACACTAATATAACCCACTAACACTAATATAACCCACTAACACTAATATAACCCACTAACACTAATATAACCCACTAACACTAATATAACCCACTAACACTAATATAACCCACTAACACTAATATATCCCACTAACACTAATATAACCCACTAACACTAATATATCCCACTAACACTAATATAACCCACTAACACTAATATAACTCACTAACACTAATATAACCCACTAACACTAATATAACTCACTAACACTAATATAACCCACTAACACTAATATAACCCACTAACACTAATATAACCCACTAACACTAATATAACCCACTAACACTAATATAACCCACTAACACTAATATAACCCACTAACACTAATATAACCCACTAACACTAATATAACCCACTAACACTAATATATCCCACTAACACTAATATAACCCACTAACACTAATATATCCCACTAACACTAATATAACCCACTAACACTAATATAACTCACTAACACTAATATAACCCACTAACACTAATATAACTCACTAACACTAATATAACCCACTAACACTAATATAACCCACTAACACTAATATAACCCACTAACACTAATATAACCCACTAACACTAATATAACCCACTAACACTAATATAACCCACTAACACTAATATAACCCACTAACACTAATATAACCCACTAACACTAATATAACCCACTAACACTAATATAACCCACTAACACTAATATAACCCACTAACACTAATATAACCCACTAACTCTAATATAACCCACTAACACAGTAGCACTAATATAAAACAGGGCATATTGGCGATCTCCTTACAGATGACATCACCCCTAACAGCATCTCCATGGTGCACAGCCAATCAGCCATATAACACCTCCATAGTATATATCATATTACTGAGAGAAACCGAAATGAAAAGAACATTGTGAAACAAACAAAGTGGGCTCTTACCTGCTTCACTGGCTGGCGTGCAGAAAAAGGGACATTGTGAGTTATATATAACAAAAACCCAGCTGGACGTCATTCTACGGGACTTTTATGGTTCAGTAAGAAACATGAATGGAAAATAATATGGGATTTAGCAGCTACGCTGGACTCAGAGCTGGTCTGAACCGACATATCAACGACCCCCCTCTCAGGCCTCAGAGCTGGTCTGAACCGACATATCAACCACCCCCCTCTCAGGCCTCAGAGCTGGTCTGAACCGACATATCAACGACCCCCCTCTCAGGTCTCAGAGCTGGTCTGAACCGACATATCAACCACCCCCCTCTCAGGCCTCAGAGCTGGTCTGAACCGACATATCAACGACCCCCCTCTCAGGTCTCAGAGCTGGTCTGAACCGACATATCAACCACCCCCCTCTCAGGCCTCAGAGCTGGTCTGAACCGACATATCAACGACCCCCCTCTCAGGTCTCAGAGCTGGTCTGAACCGACATATCAACCACCCCCCTCTTAGGCCTCAGAGCTGGTCTGAACCAACATATCAACGACCCCCCTCTCAGGCCTCAGAGCTGGTCTGAACCGACCCCCCTCTCAGGCCTCAGAGCTGGTCTGAACCGACATATCAACGACCCCCCTCTCAGGCCTCAGAGCTGGTCTGAACCGACCCCCCCTCTCAGGCCTCAGAGCTGGTCTGAACCGACATATCAACGACCCCCCTCTCAGGCCTCAGAGCTGGTCTGAACCGACATATCAACGACCCCCCTCTCAGGCCTCAGAGCTGGTCTGAACCGACATATCAACCCCCCTCTCAGGCCTCAGAGCTGGTCTGAACCGACATATCAACGACCCCCCTCTCAGGCCTCAGAGCTGGTCTGAACCGACATATCAACGACCCCCCTCTCAGGCCTCAGAGCTGGTCTGAACCGCCCCCCCTCTCAGGCCTCAGAGCTGGTCTGAACCAACATATCAACGACCCCCTCTCAGTCTGGCTTGGAGTATACAGAAAAACACTGAATTCACAACGAGCAACAACGTGTCTGTCGGTGTAATTAAAAAGTGAAGGAAAGAGTGGCGCAACAAAGCTGCGCACCAGTGAACGGATACATATGGTATATAACTGTTAGCTAACTAGCTAAATCATTCTAATATACCCTGACAATATAACCGGTAGCTATGTAGGCCTAACTATTAGCTAACGTTATTTTGTCTTATATGTTTCAGGTACACAAAAGAGCCGATGGGAGTGAACACCCTCGCAGCAATGTTGCCAAATATCTGCAAAATTGCTGGCATGTCGCAGATTTACGAAAACCACTGCCTCCGGGCCTGGACATGCGCTGGCTTGAGCAGGGGGACCTTGCGTGCGCTGCAGGATTTTAATCCATGACGGCTTAGTGTGTTACTAATCGTTTTCTTTGAGACTGTGGTCCCAGCTCTCTTCAGGTCATTGACCAGGTCCTGCCGTGTAGTTCTGGGCGGATCCCTCACCTTCCTCATGATCATTGATGCCCCACAAGGTGAGATCTTGCATGGAGCCCCAGACCGAGGGTGATTGACCATCATCTTGAACTTCTTCCATTTTCTAATAATTGCGCCAACAGTTGTTGCCTTCTCACCAAGCTGCTTGCCTATTGTCCTGTAGCCCATCCCAACCTTGTGCAGGTCTACAATTTTATCCCTGATGTCCTTACACAGCTCTCTGGTCTTGGCCATTGTGGAGAGGTTGGAGTCTGTTTGATTGAGTGTGTGGACAGGTGTCTTTTATACAGGTAACGAGTTCAAACAGGTGCAGTTAATACAGGTAATGAGTGGAGAACAGGAGGGCTTCTTAAAGAAAAACTAACAGGTCTGTGAGAGCCGGAATTCTTACTGGTTGGTAGGTGATCAAATACTTATGTGCAAATCAATCCCAGAACAACAGCAAAGGACCTTGTGAAGATGCTGGAGGAAACAGGTACAAAAGTATCTATATCCACAGTAAAACGAGTCCTATATCGACATAACCTGAAAGGCCGCTCAGCAAGGAAGAAGCCACTGCTCCAAAACCGCCATAAAAAAGCCAGACTACGGTTTGCAACTGCACATGGGGACAAAGATCGTACTTTTTGGAGAAATGTCCTCTGGTCTGATGAAACAAAAATAGAACTGTTTGGCCATAATGACCATCGTTCTGTTTGGAGGAAAAAGGGGAATGCTTGCAAGCCGAAGAACACCATCCCAACCGTGAAGCACGGGGGTGGCAGCATCATGCTGTGGGGGTGCTTTGCTGCAGGAGGGACTGGTGCACTTCACAAAATAGATGGCATCATGAGGAAGGAAAATTATATGGATATATTGAAGCAACATCTCAAGACATCAGTCAGGAAGTTAAAGCTTGGTCGCAAATGGGTCTTCCAAATGGACAATGACCCCAAGCATACTTCCAAAGTTGTGGCAAAATGGCTTAAGGACAACAGGGTCAAGGTATTGGAGTGGCCATCACAAAGCCCTGACCTCAATCCTATAGAAGATTTGTGGGCAGAACTGAAAAAGCGTGTGCGAGCAAGGAGGCCTACAAACCTGACTCAGTTACACCAGCTCTGTCGGAGGAATGGGCCAAAATTCACCCAACTTATTGTGGGAAGCTTGTGGAAGGCTACCCGAAATGTTTGACACAAGTTAAACAATTTAAAGGCAACGCTACCAAATACTAATTGAGTGTATGTAAACTTCTGACCCACTGGGAATGTGATGAAATAAATAAAAGCTGAAATGAATAATTCTCTCTACTATTATTCTGACATTTCACATTCTTAAAATAAAGTGGTGATCCTAACTGACCTAAGACAGGGAATTTTTACTAGGATTAAATGTCAGGAATTGTGAAAAACTGAGTTTAAATGTATTTGGCTAAGGTGTATGTAAACTTCCGACTTCAACTGTATATACTGTATGCCCCATCGGGCCTTATTGCTTAATAATACTGCTATTGTTTGATCAAGGCAACATTCAACGAGATTTAACATGAAACAACAAACTGTTTAGATGCTTAATAGTCAAACAACATTGAATCTATAATAGATTCCCATTACAAATGTTCACTTCATTGGTTTATTTTACTCTCCAAGGCGTCTTGTCATCCTAAACCGTCTCTGATTGCATTTAGTCTCTCTGTTCTTCCAGGGAAATGAAACCATGTCCAATCCAGTCCAGTCTGCCTCCGGCTGGCTGCGTCTCTGGATTAGACTACAGTAGCTGTTTTATCCTGGCACTCAGAGCTTTCTCTCTCTATGAGCATGTGACCAGCAGCCAGTGACATTTATCAAGTGGTTTAAGCTGAATCTTCCTGACTGTTAGTTGTATCAGGCTCTGTGGATGTTACTGTGTGGTGGGCATGATTCACTGGGCTGAGACTATTGGACAAAGAAAGCTCCTCTCTGGCCTACTGCAGATCTCTCTCCTCTCTGGCCTACTGCAGATCTCTCTCCTCTCTGGCCTACTGCAGATCTCTCTCCTCTCTGGCCTACTGCAGATCTCTCTCCTCTCTGGCCTACTGCAGATCTCTCTCCTCTCTGGCCTACTGCAGATATCTCTCCTCTCTGGCCTACTGCAGATCTCTCTCCTCTCTGGCCTACTGCAGATCTCTCTCCTCTCTGGCCTACTGCAGATCTCTCTCCTCTCTGGCCTACTGCAGATCTCTCTCCTCTCTGGCCTACTGCAGATCTCTCTCCTCTCTGGCCTACTGCAGATCTCTCTCCTCTCTGGCCTACTGCAGATCTCTCTCCTCTCTGGCCTACTGCAGATCTCTCTCCTCTCTGGCCTACTGCAGATCTCTCTCCTCTCTGGCCTACTGCAGATCTCTCTCCTCTCTGGCCTACTGCAGATCTCTCTCCTCTCTGGCCTACTGCAGATCTCTCTCCTCTCCTGGCCTACTGCAGATCTCTCTCCTCTCTGGCCTACTGCAGATCTCTCTCCTCTCTGGCCTACTGCAGATCTCTCTCCTCTCTGGCCTACTGCAGATCTCTCTCCTCTCTGGCCTACTGCAGATCTCTCTCCTCTCTGGCCTACTGCAGATCTCTCTCCTCTCTGGCCTACTGCAGATATCTCTCCTCTCTGGCCTACTGCAGATCTCTCTCCTCTCTGGCCTACTGCAGATCTCTCTCCTCTCTGGCCTACTGCAGATCTCTCTCCTCTCTGGCCTACTGCAGATCTCTCTCCTCTCTGGCCTACTGCAGATCTCTCTCCTCTCTGGCCTACTGCAGATCTCTCTCCTCTCCTGGCCTACTGCAGATCTCTCTCCTCTCTGGCCTACTGCAGATCTCTCTCCTCTCTGGCCTACTGCAGATCTCTCTCCTCTCTGGCCTACTGCAGATCTCTCTCCTCTCTGGCCTACTGCAGATCTCTCTCCTCTCTGGCCTACTGCAGATCTCTCTCCTCTCTGGCCTACTGCAGATCTCTCTCCTCTCTGGCCTACTGCAGATCTCTCTCCTCTCAGGCCTACTGCAGATCTCTCTCCTCTCTGGCCTACTGCAGATCTCTCTCCTCTCCTGGCCTACTGCAGATCTCTCTCCTCTCTGGCCTACTGCAGATCTCTCTCCTCTCTGGCCTACTGCAGATCTCTCTCCTCTCTGGCCTACTGCAGATCTCTCTCCTCTCTGGCCTACTGCAGATCTCTCTCCACTCTGGCCTACTGCAGATCTCTCTCCTCTCCTGGCCTACTGCAGATCTCTCTCCTCTCTGGCCTACTGCAGATCTCTCTCCTCTCTGGCCTACTGCAGATCTCTCTCCTCTCTGGCCTACTGCAGATCTCTCTCCTCTCTGGCCTACTGCAGATCTCTCTCCTCTCTGGCCTACTGCAGATCTCTCTCCTCTCTGGCCTACTGCAGATCTCTCTCCTCTCTGGCCTACTGCAGATCTCTCTCCTCTCCTGGCCTACTGCAGATCTCTCTCCTCTCTGGCCTACTGCAGATCTCTCTCCTCTCTGGCCGAGTCATACTCGTCTCTGATCCAGCTCAGTGCACGCCTGGTCTATGGACTTATTTATCTAATTACAACGAATCATCATTCCTGTCAGAGGCGCTGATCCTAGTCCATGGGCTCCAAAACCTCTGCTCTCCTCCCTCCACCCCCCTGCTCTCCTCCCTCCAACCCCCTGCTCTCCTCCCTCCACCCCCCTGCTCTCCTCCCTCCACCCCCTGCTCTCCTCCCTCCACCCCCCTGCTCTCCTCCCTCCAACCCCCTGCTCTCCTCCCTCCAACCCCCTGCTCTCCTCCCTCCAACCCCCTGCTCTCCTCCCTCCAACCCCCTGCTCTCCTCCCTCCTCCTCCAACCCCCTGCTCTCCTCCCTCCAACCCCCTGCTCTCCTCCCTCCACCCCCCTGCTCTCCACCCTCCAACCTCCTGCTCTCCTCCCTCCAACCCCTGCTCTCCTCCCTCCAACCCCCCTGCTCTCCTCCCTCCACCCCCCTGCTCTCCTCCCTCCTCCCTCCAACCCCCTGCTCTCTCCCTCCCTCCTCCCTCCAACCCCCTGCTCTCCTCCCTCCAACCCCCTGCTCTCCTCCACCCCTCCACTCACCCCTGCTCTCCTCCCTCCAACCCCCTGCTCTCCTCCCTCCAACCCCTGCTCTCCTCCCTCCACCCCCTGCTCTCCTCCCTCCCTCCACCCCCTGCTCTCCCCTCCTCCCTCCAACCCCCTGCTCTCCTCCCTCCAACCCCCTGCTCTCCTCCCCTCCTCCCTCCCAACCCCTGCTCTCTCCTCCCCCTCCCACCCCCTGCTCTCCTCCCTCCAACCCCCTGCTCTCCTCCCTCCAACCCCCTGCTCCTCCCTCCCTCCAACCCCCTGCTCTCCACCCTCCAACCCCCTGCTCTCCTCCCTCCAACCCCCTGCTCTCCTCCCTCCAACCCCCTGCTCTCCTCCCTCCTCCCTCCAACCCCCTGCTCTCCTCCCTCCACCCCCCTGCTCTCCTCCCTCCTCCCTCCACCCCCTGCTCTCCTCCCTCCACTCCCCCCCTGCTCTCCTCCCCTCCACCCCCCTGCTCTCCTCCCTCCAACCCCCCTGCTCTCCTCCCTCCTCCCTCCACCCCCCTGCTCTCCCTCCACCCCCTGCTCTCTCCTCCACCCCCTGCTCTCTCCCTCCAACCCCCTGCTCTCCTCCCTCCAACCCCCTGCTCTCCCTCCCCTCCTCCCCTCCAACCCCCTGCTCTCCTCCCTCCAACCCCTGCTCTCCTCCCTCCCTCCCTCCTGCTCTCCTCCCTCCACCCCCTGCTCTCCTCCCTCCAACCCCCTGCTCTCCTCCCTCCACCCCCCTGCTCTCCTCCCTCCAACCCCCTGCTCTCCTCCTCCAACCCCCTGCTCTCCTCCCTCCACCCCCTGCTCTCCTCCCTCCTCCCTCCAACCCCCTGCTCTCCTCCCTCCAACCCCCTGCTCTCCTCCCTCCACCCCCCCTGCTCTCCTCCCTCCACCCCCCTGCTCTCCTCCCTCCAACCCCCCTGCTCTCCTCCCTCCAACCCCCTGCTCTCCTCCCTCCACCCCCCTGCTCTCCTCCCTCCAACCCCCCTGCTCTCCTCCCTCCACCCCCCTGCTCTCCTCCCTCCAACCCCCTGCTCTCCTCCCTCCAACCCCCTGCTCTCCTCCCTCCTCCCTCCAACCCCCTGCTCTCCTCCCTCCAACCCCCTGCTCTCCTCCCTCCAACCCCCTGCTCTCCTCCCTCCACCCCCCTGCTCTCCTCCCCCTCCCACCCCCCTGCTCTCCTCCCTCCAACCCCTGCTCTCCTCCCTCCAACCCCCGCTCTCCTCCCTCCACCCCCTGCTCTCCTCCCTCCAACCCCCTGCTCTCCTCCCTCCAACCCCCTGCTCTCCTCCCTCCAACCCCCTGCTCTCCTCCCTCCAACCCCCTGCTCTCCTCCCTCCACCCCCTGCTCTCCTCCCTCCAACCCCCTGCTCTCCTCCCTCCAACCCCCTGCTCTCCTCCCTCCACCCCCTGCTCTCCCCTCCACCCCTCTGCTCTCCTCCCTCCACCCCCTGCTCTCCTCCCTCCAACCCCCCTGCTCTCCCTCCCCCTCCCTCCACCCCCTGCTCTCCTCCTCCAACCCCCTGCTCTCCCCTCCTCCCCTCCAACCCCCTGCTCTCCTCCCTCCACCCCCCTGCTCTCCTCCCTCCACCCCCCTGCTCTCCTCCCTCCAACCCCTGCTCTCCTCCCTCCCTCCCTCCACCCCCTGCTCTCCTCCCTCCACCCCCTGCTCTCCTCCCTCCACCCCCCTGCTCTCCTCCCTCCACCCCCTGCTCTCTCCCTCCAACCCCCTGCTCTCCTCCCTCCACCCCCCTGCTCTCCTCCCTCCAACCCCCTGCTCTCCTCGCTCCAACCCCCTGCTCTCCTCCCTCCAACCCCCTGCTCTCCCCCTCCTCCCTCCACCACCCTGCTCACCTCCCTCCAACCCCCTGCTCTCCTCCCTCCAACCCCCCTGCTCTCCTCCCTCCAACCCCCTGCTCTCCTCCCTCCAACCCCCCTGCTCTCCTCCCTCCTCCCTCCAACCCCCTGCTCTCCTCCCTCCAACCCCCTGCTCTCCTCCTCCACCCCCTGCTCTCCACCTCCACCCCCCTGCTCTCCTCCCTCCAACCCCCTGCTCTCCTCCCTCCAACCCCCTGCTCTCCTCCTCCACCCCTGCTCTCCTCCCTCCACCCCCCTGCTCTCCTCCCTCCAACCCCCTGCTCTCCTCCCTCCAACCCCCTGCTCTCCTCCCTCCTCCCTCCAACCCCCTGCTCTCCTCCCTCCAACCCCCTGCTCTCCTCCCTCCAACCCCCTGCTCTCCTCCCTCCACCCCCCTGCTCTACCCCCTCCACCCCCCTGCTCTCCTCCCTCCAACCCCCTGCTCTCCTCCCTCCAACCCCCTGCTCTCCTCCCTCCACCCCCCTGCTCTCCTCCCTCCAACCCCCTACTCTCCTCCCTCCAACCCCCTGCTCTCCTCCCTCCAACCCCCTGCTCTCCTCCCTCCACCCCCCTGCTCTCCTCCCTCCTCCCTCCACCCCCCTGCTCTCCTCCCTCCACCCCCCTGCTCTCCTCCCTCCAACCCCCTGCTCTCCTCCCTCCACCCCCCTGCTCTCCTCCCTCCAACCCCCTGCTCTCCTCCCTCCAACCCCCTGCTCTCCTCCCTCCAACCCCCTGCTCTCCTCCCTCCAACCCCCTGCTCTCCTCCCTCCAACCCCCTGCTCTCCTCCCTCCTCCCTCCAACCCCCTGCTCTCCTCCCTCCAACCCCCTGCTCTCCTCCCTCCACCCCCCTGCTCTCCACCCTCCAACCCCCTGCTCTCCTCCCTCCAACCCCCTGCTCTCCTCCCTCCAACCCCCTGCTCTCCTCCCTCCACCCCCCTGCTCTCCTCCCTCCTCCCTCCAACCCCCTGCTCTCCTCCCTCCTCCCTCCAACCCCCTGCTCTCCTCCCTCCAACCCCCTGCTCTCCCCCCTCCAACCCCCTGCTCTCCTCCCTCCAACCTCCTGCTCTCCCCCCTCCAACCCCCTGCTCTCCTCCCTCCACCCCCCTGCTCTCCTCCCTCCTCCCTCCAACCCCCTGCTCTCCTCCCTCCAACCCCCTGCTCTCCTCCCTCCAACCCCCTGCTCTCCCCCCTCCAACCCCCTGCTCTCCTCCCTCCAACCCCCTGCTCTCCTCCCTCCAACCCCCTGCTCTCCTCCCTCCTCCCTCCAACCCCCTGCTCTCCTCCCTCCACCCCCCTGCTCTCCTCCCTCCTCCCTCCAACCCCCTGCTCTCCTCCCTCCACCCCCCTGCTCTCCTCCCTCCAACCCCCTGCTCTCCTCCCTCCTCCCTCCACCCCCCTGCTCTCCTCCCTCCACCCCCCTGCTCTCCTCCCTCCACCCCCCTGCTCTCCTCCCTCCAACCCCCTGCTCTCCTCCCTCCACCCCCCTGCTCTCCTCCCTCCACCCCCCTGCTCTCCTCCCTCCAACCCCCTGCTCTCCTCCCTCCTCCCTCCACCCCCCTGCTCACCTCCCTCCAACCCCCTGCTCTCCTCCCTCCAACCCCCTGCTCTCCTCCCTCCAACCCCCTGCTCTCCTCCCTCCACCCCCCTGCTCTCCTCCCTCCTCCCTCCAACCCCCTGCTCTCCTCCCTCCAACCCCCTGCTCTCCTCCCTCCACCCCCCTGCTCTCCACCCTCCACCCCCCTGCTCTCCTCCCTCCAACCCCCTGCTCTCCTCCCTCCAACCCCCTGCTCTCCTCCCTCCACCCCCCTGCTCTCCTCCCTCCAACCCCCTGCTCTCCTCCCTCCAACCCCCTGCTCTCCTCCCTCCACCCCCCTGCTCTCCTCCCTCCTCCCTCCAACCCCCTGCTCTCCTCCCTCCACCCCCCTGCTCTCCCCCCTCCACCCCCCTGCTCTCCTCCCTCCAACCCCCTGCTCTCCTCCCTCCAGCCCCCTGCTCTCCTCCCTCCACCCCCCTGCTCTCCTCCCTCCACCCCCCTGCTCTCCTCCCTCCAACCCCCTGCTCTCCTCCCTCCAACCCCCTGCTCTCCTCCCTCCACCCCCTGCTCTCCTCCCTCCAACCCCCTGCTCTCCTCCCTCCACCCCCCTGCTCTCCCCCCTCCAACCCCCTGCTCTCCTCCCTCCAACCCCCTGCTCTCCTCCCTCCTCCCTCCACCCCCCTGCTCTCCTCCCTCCTCCCTCCAACCCCCTGCTCTCCTCCCTCCAACCCCCTGCTCTCCTCCCTCCACCCCCCTGCTCTCCTCCCTCCACCCCCCTGCTCTCCTCCCTCCACCCCCCTGCTCTCCTCCCTCCAACCCCCTGCTCTCCTCCCTCCACCCCCCTGCTCTCCTCCCTCCAACCCCCTGCTCTCCTCCCTCCACCCCCCTACTCTCCTCCCTCCAACCCCCTGCTCTCCTCCCTCCAACCCCCTGCTCTCCCCCCTCCAACCCCCTGCTCTCCTCCCTCCAACCCCCTGCTCTCCTCCCTCCTCCCTCCACCCCCCTGCTCTCCTCCCTCCAACCCCCTGCTCTCCTCCCTCCAACCCCCTGCTCTCCTCCCTCCACCCCCCTGCTCTCCTCCCTCCACCCCCCTGCTCTCCTCCCTCCTCCCTCCACCCCCCTGCTCTCCTCCCTCCAACCCCCTGCTCTCCTCCCTCCACCCCCCTGCTCTCCTCCCTCCAACCCCCTGCTCTCCTCCCTCCACCCCCCTGCTCTCCTCCCTCCACCCCCCTGCTCTCCTCCCTCCAACCCCCTGCTCTCCTCCCTCCACCCCCCTGCTCTCCTCCCTCCAACCCCCTGCTCTCCTCCCTCCACCCCCCTGCTCTCCTCCCTCCTCCCTCCACCCCCCTGCTCTCCTCCCTCCAACCCCCTGCTCTCCTCCCTCCACCCCCCTGCTCTCCTCCCTCCAACCCCCTGCTCTCCTCCCTCCAACCCCCTGCTCTCCTCCCTCCACCCCCCTGCTCTCCTCCCTCCACCCCCCTGCTCTCCTCCCTCCAACCCCCTGCTCTCCTCCCTCCAACCCCCTGCTCTCCTCCCTCCAACCCCCTGCTCTCCTCCCTCCACCCCCCTGCTCTCCTCCCTCCACCCCCCTGCTCTCCTCCCTCCAACCCCCTGCTCTCCTCCCTCCAACCCCCTGCTCTCCTCCCTCCAACCCCCTGCTCTCCTCCCTCCACCCCCCTACTCTCCTCCTCTCAGACTCTCCCTCCACAGCTCTGCCTCTGCCTACAAAACTCCCTGCTTTCTCTCTCTCCTGGGACGAGACAGGACCAGACAGCTGCATGGATTTGTCTCACTGTTAGAGCATTGTATTGTATTGTATTGTATCAGAGGCAATCCTCCCAGTAAATATATAGTGGATATATAGTCATTACTACTGTAGATCTGGATCTCTAATAATATGACCATTCTGTACATTTAGCTTCTCCTCTTAGATGAAGAAAAAATAGACAAGTTTCCAATATAATTGTATTAATTTATTTTATTTAACCTTTATTTAAACAGGGAGTCACAATGAGACTAAACATCTATTTTACAAGAGAGCCGTGTACACATTACAATAAAAACAGAGTATTAAAACAACATACACATATACAGTACCAGTCAAAAGTTTGGACACATCTACTCATTCAAGGGTTTTTCTTTATTTTTACTATTTTCTACATTGTAGAATAATAGTGAAGACATCAAAACTATGAAATAACATATATGGAATCATGTAGTAACCAAAAAAGTGTTAATCAAATCAAAATATATTTTAAAATCCCTTTGCCTTGATGACAGCTTTGCACACTCTTGGCATTCTCTCAACGAGCTTCGCCTGGAATGCTTTTCCAACAGTCTGTCACGCCCTGGCTCTGGGGACGCTGGTATATTGAGCCAGGGTGTGAGTGTTCTTTATGTTTTGTGCTCGTTGCGTCCGTTCTAGTAGTTGTATTTCTATGTTGGCCAGTGTGGTTCTCAATCAGAGGCAACGAGTGTCAGCTGTGGCTGGTTGTCTCTGATTGGGAACCATATTTAAACAGTCTGTGTCCCTTAGTGTTTGTGGGATCTTGTTTCTAGTTGGTTTGTGTTAGACTGTGAACTGTCACGTTATCGTTTTGTTTATTTTGTCGTATAATCGCTAAATAAAGAGTATGTTTGCCTGCAACGCTGCGCCTTGGTCCTCCTCTGTTCCCGACGATCGTGACAGAAGATCCCACCAAGATTGGACCAAGCAGCGTGAAGAGGAGAGAGGATGGACCTGGGATCAGTTGAGTAGGAGTCTCGACTGGGCCCAGCCAAGTGAAGAGCAGAGAGGTTGGACTATGGAGCAGTGGATTAAGAGTCTCGACTGGGCCAAGCCAAGTGAAGAGCAGAGTGGTTGGACTTTGGAGCAGTGGGGTGAGAGTCTGGCAAGAACTAGGGAGGCCTGGTCCACGGGGAGGAGAGACACCCAGAAATTTTTTAGGGGGGGGCTCACGACGTGGACGACGGGGCAGCAGGAGGCCGCGATAGAGCGGTCCAGCGGGTTGGCAGAGGAGGCCGCCAGGTTACAGGGGCCACTGGTATTAAAGGGGAAGGAAAGTGTAGAGGCACGGCGAGAGGTACTGGGGTGTGTTACCAGTCCGGTCCGGCCCGTTCCTGATCCCCGCGTGGGGCCAGTGGTGTGTGTCCCCAGTACGGTCCGGCCTGTTCCTGTTCCTCGCATCGAGCCTGTGGTGCGCGTCGCCAGCCCGGCCCGGCCTGTTCCTGCTCCCCGCATCGAGCCTGTGGTGCGCATCGCCAGCCCGGTCCGGCCTGTTCCTGCTCCCCGCACCAAGCCTATGGTGCGCGTCGCCAGCCCGGTCCGGCCTGTTCCTGCTTCCCGCACCAAGCCTATGGTGCGCGTCGCCAGCCCGGTCCGGCCTGTTCCTGCTCCTGCTCCCCGCACCAAGCCTATGGTGCGCGTCGCCAGCCCGGCCCGGTCCATTCCTGCTCTCCGCACCAAGTCAGTGGTGCGCTTCGTCAGCCCGGCTCGGCCTGTTCCTGCTCCCCACACCAATCCAGTGGTGTGCGTCGTCAGTCCGGCACAGCCCGTGCTTGTTCCACCGGTGCCTGGTCCGGTACCGGTCAGCTGCTCCACGTCGGAGCTAGAGCAATCCGCTCCACCAGTGTTCAGTCCAGCTCTGGCCAGCAGGGCCAGTCCGGACCAGGGGTACTGTGGGGGGTTAGAGAGGGAGTGGGGATCATGCCCAGAGCCGGATCCGCCGCCAAGGCGGAGTGCCCACCCGGTCCCTCCCCTGTGGTGTTCTGTTGGCGCGGTCGGAGTCCGCGCCTTTGGGGGGGGGGGTACTGTCACGCCCTGGCTCTGGGGACGCTGGTATATTGAGCCAGGGTGTGAGTGTTCTTTATGTTTTGTGCTCGTTGCGTCCGTTCTAGTAGTTGTATTTCTATGTTGGCCAGTGTGGTTCTCAATCAGAGGCAACGAGTGTCAGCTGTGGCTGGTTGTCTCTGATTGGGAACCATATTTAAACAGTCTGTGTCCCTTAGTGTTTGTGGGATCTTGTTTCTAGTTGGTTTGTGTTAGACCGTGAACTGTCACGTTATCGTTTTGTTTATTTTGTCGTATAATCGCTAAATAAAGAGTATGTTTGCCTGCAACGCTGCGCCTTGGTCCTCCTCTGTTCCCGACGATCGTGACACAGTCTTGAAGGAGTTCCCACATATGCTGAGCACTTGTTGGCTGCTTTTCCTTCACTCTGCGGTCCGACTCATCCCAAACCATCTCAATTTGGTTGAGGTCGGGGGATTGTGGTGGCCAGGTCATCTGATGCAGCACTCCATCACTCTCCTTCTTGGTCAAATAGCCCTTACACAGCCTGGAGGTGTGTTGGGTCATTGTCCTGTTGAAAAACAAATTATAGTCCCACTAAGCCCAAACCAGATGGGATGGCGTATCGCTGCAGAATGCTGTGGTAGCCATGCTGGTTAAGTGTGCCTTGAATTCTAAATAAATCACAGACAGTGTCACCAGCAAAGCACCCCCACACCATAACACCTCCTCCTCCATGCGTTACGGTGGGAAATACACATGCGGAGATCATCCGTTCACCCACCCGTCTAACAAAGACATGGCGGTTGGAACCAAAAATCTCTAATTTGGACTCCAGACCAAAGGACAAATTTCCATCGGTCTAATGTCCATTGCTCGTGTTTCTTGGCCCAAGCAAGTCTCTTTTTATTATTGGTGTCCTTTAGTAGTGGTTTCTTTGCAGCAATTCGACCATGAAGGCCTGATTCACACAGTCTCCTCTGAACAGTTTGATGTTGAGATGTGTCTGTTACTTGAACTCTGTGAAGCATTTATTTGGGCTGCAATTTCTGAGGCTGGTAATGAACTTATCATCTGCAGCAGAGGTAACTCTGGGTCTTCCATTCCTGGGGCGGTCCTCATGAGAGCCAGTTTCATCATAGCGCTTGATGGTTTTGCGACTGCACTTGAAGAAACTTTCAAAGTTCTTGAAATGTTCCGTATTGACTGACCTTCATGTCTTAAAGTAATGATGGACTGTCGTTTCTCTTTGCTTATTTGAGCTGTTCTTGCCATAATATGGACTTGGTCTTTTACCAAATAGGGCTATCTTCTGTATACCCCCCTACCTTGTCACAACACAACTGATTGGCTCAAATGCATTAAGAAGGAAAGAAATTCCACAAATTAACTTTTAACAAGGCACACCTGTTCATTGAAATGCATTCCAGGTGACTACCTCATGAAGCTGGTTGAGAGAATGCCAAGAGTGTGCAAAGCTGTCATCAAGGCAAAGGGTGGCTATTTGAAGAATCTCAAATATAAAATATATTTTGATTTGTTTAACACTTTTTTGGTTACTACATGATTCCATATGTGTTATTTCATAGTTTTGATGTCTTCACTATTATTCTACAATGTAGAAAATAGTAAAAACAAATAACCCTTGAATGAGTAGGTGTTCTAAAACGTTTGACCGGTAGTGTACAATGATGAGTCCTAAAATTGTCCCCTGTGATAAAACATATTGCAGAGGTTGCCGCATGTAAATAATGTCACCAAAACCCAATACAGGGAGAAGCGTTGTTTGGACCAATCCAATACAGGGAGAAGCGTTGTTTGGACCAATCCAATACAGGGAGAAGCGTTGTTTGGACCAATCCAATACAGGGAGAAGCGTTGTTTGAACCAATCCAATACAGGGAGAAGCTTTGTTTGAACCAATCCAATACAGGGAGAAGCGTTGTTTGAACCAATCCAATAGAGGGAGAAGCGTTGTTTGAACCACTCCAATAGAGGGAGAAGCGTTGTTTGAACCAATCCAATACAGGGAGAAGCGTTGTTTGAACCAATCCAATACAGGGAGAAGCGTTGTTTGAACCACTCCAATAGAGGGAGAAGCGTTGTTTGAACCACTCCAATAGAGGGAGAAGCGTTGTTTGAACCAATCCAATACAGGGAGAAGCGTTGTTTGAACCAATCCAATACAGGGAGAAGCGTTGTTTGAACAATCCAATACAGGGAGAAGCGTTGTTTGAACAATCCAATACAGGGAGAAGCGTTGTTTGAACAATCCAATACAGGGAGAAGCGTTGTTTGAACAATCCAATACAGGGAGAAGCGTTGTTTGAACAATCCAATACAGGGAGAAGCGTTGTTTGAACAATCTTTCTCCTATTTTCAATACTGAGGCATGTTTATTTCGATATAAAAACAACAATCTTGGATCTTAGCTTCTTAGTCAGATTTTCTATATGCGTTACGAAGGACAACTTGTAATCAATCCAGACACCCGGGTACTTATATTGAGAAACAAGCTCAATTTGGGCTCCATTTATAGCGCAAATATGCAGGTCTTCAGGGTCAACATTTCGTGCCCTAGAGAACAGCATAAGCTTGGTTTTACTTGTATTTAACAGTAATTTAAGATCTGTCAGTGATTTCTGAATTGAATCAAAGTCATGCTGAAGTTCACGAATGGCATGCTGCCCCTGAGGAGGCAAAGGAATACAAAACGGTGTAATCTGCATAGAGATGAGCATTAGAAGTATTAACAATGTTTCCTATGTCATTAATATACAAGGTGAACATCCCAGGCCTACTCTAGATAACGTCTTCAGCAAAACAGATCGACAGTGTCGAACGCCTTTGACAGGTCAATAAACAAGGCAGCACAGCTCTTTAGCATCCAAGGCATTGACAAGATCATTAACATCTAGCGTGGTTGCACATATGTGACTCGTTTCAGGAAACTAGTGTCACGACTTCCTCCGAAGCTGCCTCCTCTCCTTGTTCGGGCTTCGGCGTTCGTCGTCACCGGCCTTCTAGCCACTGCCGCTCCTCATCTCATCGTTTCCATTTGTTTTGTCTTGTTTATTACACACACCTGGTTCATATCCCCTCATCAGTACCTGTATAAGTGTTCCCTCTGCCCCCTTGTCCTTGTGGGTGATTGTTCATTGTGAGGATTAGTAGCTTGGTTGAGCTCAGTATTTTGTATTGCCGGGGTATTTTCCCCATGTGCCTGTTCTGGTCTGGTCTCTCTGGATTACAGAATAAACTCTGTATACTGTGATTTACCCTCCTGCGCCTGACTCCTTCAAATCATGCATCACAACTAGGCGTATGTCGCACATCACTAACTCACATTTGAAAGTAAACTTTTTTTTTTTATAAAAAAACTGGAACATGTGAACTTTCATGTGCCTTAATAACAAACTTGTATGCCATCTGTAAATACAAATACAATTGTTAAATTAGGAGCCTAGTTGGTTTAGCCACGGAAAAAGACAGCAACCTTCCAGCTAGCCATGATTGGCTGAGATAATGAGTGGGCTGGACATGCCGAGAGATGAGTTCAGATTGGTCTGCCATGTAGCTCGCTTCTGTCTATAAGATGAGCTGGTCAGTATGTGTAAGTAATCCTTTCTAACGCAGCTTTTTTGAAAGACATCACGTAGTTGAACTGCATAAGTGTTGCTCTCCACTTTCTGGAGGACCAAGTTTTGAAATCAGTGGAATTAGAGTATGATAGCTAAGGAGATGGAGAATATTCTGGCATTTGATTGCAAATATAGTCTAAAAGAGAACACACAGAAGGCTGTTGTATAAAACACCTGTCTCCGGATTACATCTTCAAACTAAGGGCAACCATGGCATCCGTGACAGAGTGGGAGAAGCATCCATCCATGTATACGGGTAAGATAGTCTAGCTAGCTACATTTTCAGATATTACACGTTTAGAATTTTGTCAAAAAGTCAATTTCATTCAAGTTAAAGTGTACTGTTAGCTAGCTAGCTTAATGTTAGCCAGCTAGCTAACTCTACGTGTATGATCTGTGTAGTAATATTATTCGTATCTCAGAGCCATTTGCATTGCTAGTTATAGCCTAATGTTAGCTAGCTAACATTGAACCTGGTTGGTTAGCTACCTGCAGATTCATGCAGGGTAGTAACATTATGAGTTGGGCTTATGGTTCATTGTTTAGCTAGCTAGCTACATGTCTAAACAATAGACTCCACTATGCAAGTAACCATTTCAATAGAATGTTCATGATGTCACTGCGACAACTGTCGATAGACGTAGCTGGTAAAATCTACTCCAATTTCAGAGCACTCTCGTCTGAGTGTGCCAGAGCGCAGAATAACGAATTTACGAATGCTCAACACCCATTGAATATGGCCAGTGTCAGTAAACGTTGGCAAAAAAGCGTAATTAAATTGTTGCCAGCAGCACAGTTGCAGTCACCAACGCTCTGGATAACATAAAAACAGCCAAACCAGCTATGCTAGGGCTAGTAAAATGGTCAGAGTGAGCTGTTCCCTCATTTGTGTCTGGAAGTAGCTTGCCAACGTTAGCCAGTTAGCTTGGGTGCTTGACTGCTGTTAGTTCAGAACGCTCGGATCAACCCTACTCCTCGGCCAGATCGTCCACTGTGCGCTCTGAACGCTCCGAGAGCAAAATGCTCTGAATTTACGAACGGACAATCTGACAACGCTCTGAGTTTCCGAACGCCCAGAGCGCACTCTGAGCACACTATGGAACTCCAGATTCAATTTACCAACACACCTGTAGTCTACCAGCCTTTAGTCTTGAAATCACATGGCCTCACATGTGACTCCTTAAAGAGATGGGTGGGGCTAAAGCTTAAGAGGGTGTGAACCATGCTGAATGGGTGGAGACAAAGAAGAGCTCTCCAGTAGCTACCAAAACATTCAAGGACCATTTTCTCAAAAGTGGGGTTACAAGTTTATCAACTTTCAAAGCAGAATTACTTTCCCATTGTTCCTCAACTGTAGTGTATGATATACCATTTTCTAGCTGTCTCTACTTTTATCCAATGTAAAAAAAAAACATTTCAAATGTTGCTACATTAGACCGAATGGAGCTGGTCGGTCACATGTACTTTAATATTGTCAGAGTGAACAACAACCGTCTACAGGCTCACAGGGGAAACCACCTCATTCCAATAGAACTCGTGTGAAAGAGACCTGCTAAAACTGACATATCCTTGCTGGCAGATAGATGTGTTGATTTAAACTTTCTGATAACATGAAAGTGAAACTCCTAGCTATGAGCCTCCAGAAATAGACACTGCCTCCTTCTACAGGATTGGTCCAACTCACTAAGTGCGTCCCAAATGGCACCCTATTCCCTATATAGTGCACTACTTTAGACCAGAGAATGGCACCCTATTCCCTATATAGTGCACTACTTTAGACCAGAGCCCTATGACACCCTATTCCCTATATAGTGCACTACTTTAGACCAGAGCCCTATGGCACCCTATTCCCTATATAGTGCACTACTTTGACCAGAGCCCTATGACACCCTATTCCCTATATAGTGCACTACTTTAGACCAGAGCCCTATGACACCCTATTCCCTATATAGTGCACTACTTTAGACCAGAGAATGGCACCCTATTCCCTATATAGTGCACTACTTTAGACCAGAGCCCTGTGACACCCTATTCCCTATATAGTGCACTACTTTAGACCAGAGCCCTATGACACCCTATTCCCTATATAGTGCACTACTTTAGACCAGAGCCCTATGACACCCTATTCCCTATATAGTGCACTACTTTGACCAGAGCCCTATGACACCCTATTCCCTATATAGTGCACTACTTTAGACCAGAGCCCTATGACACCCTATTCCCTATATAGTGCACTACTTTAGACCAGAGCCCTATGACACCCTATTCCCTATATAGTGCACTACTTTGACCAGAGCCCTATGACACCCTATTCCCTATATAGTGCACTACTTTGACCAGAGCCCTATGACACCCTATTCCCTATATAGTGCACTACTTTAGACCAGAGCCCTATGACACCCTATTCCCTATATAGTGCACTACTTTAGACCAGAGCCCTATGACACCCTATTCCCTATATAGTGCACTACTTTGACCAGAGCCCTATGACACCCTATTCCCTATATAGTGCACTACTTTAGACCAGAGCCCTATGACACCCTATTCCCTATATAGTGCACTACTTTAGACCAGAGCCCTATGACACCCTATTCCCTATATAGTACACTACTTTAGACCAGAGCCCTATGACACCCTATTCCCTATATAGTGCACTACTTTAGACCAGAGCCCTATGACACCCTATTCCCTATATAGTGCACTACTTTGACCAGAGCCCTATGACACCCTATTCCCTATATAGTGCACTACTTTAGACCAGAGCCCTATGACACCCTATTCCCTATATAGTGCACTACTTTAGACCAGAGCCCTATGACACCCTATCCCCTATATAGTACACTACTTTAGACCAGAGCCCTATGACACCCTATTCCCTATATAGTGCACTACTTTAGACCAGAGCCCTATGACACCCTATTCCCTATATAGTGGTCAAAGTAGTGCACTCCAGAGAGAGAGAGACTCTGCTTCTACAGGTCTGAACAGAAACCTCGGATGGGCAGATGGGTAGATAACAGTGTATTAACAGGAAAGAGGGCTCTGACAAACAACAACAATGAGATCACCTGGGGATCGCGTACCAACTGGTACCCTATTCCCTTTATATGGTGGGAACAGAGTGCTATTTGGGGTGGGAACAGAGCGCTATTTGGGACGCAACCTGACTCAGTAACAGGTGTTGAATTAGATCATCCATGTCTGTTAATAAAGGCAGGTTTATTCCTCTCGTTACAGTGAGGTGCACTTAGATGATTTCTTTGTTCATTCAATCATTCCATGGTATTCTAAATAAAGCTAGTCCACGTTTATGGTTCAGATGATAATGCCTGGAGAGGGAGAGACAGCAAAGGAGAGCGGTACGGAGAAGGACGGTGGCCTAGTGGTTAAGAGCGTTGGGCCAGTAACCGAAAGGTCGCTGGTTTGAATCCCTGAGCCGACTAGGTGAAACATCTGTTGATGTGTCCTTGAGCAAGGCCCCTAACCCTAATTACGCCTGTAAGTCGCTCTTGGTAAGTGCATCTGCTGAATGATGAGACAAAGTCTATTTGAGTTGGACAAACCTGGATTTTTTCGCAAGGACCTCTACATCAAACCTTTACTTTAAACCTAAAACCTTGATTTTGGACAAAATTACCTGAAAGGATTCTTAGTACCAAGGACTATCAAGGAAAAACGAATAGCAAACCAAAACCTGAAACCCAGTGGAAACCTGGAAATACCATCCAACCAAAACCTGCAGAAGAAACACAGCGGAAACCTGGAAATACCATCCAACCAAAACCTGCAGAAGAAACACAGCCTGGAAATACCATCCAACCAAAACCTGAAACTCAGCGGAAACCTGGAAATACCATCCAACCAAAACCTGCAGAAGAAACACAGCCTGGAAATACCATCCAACCAAAACCTGAAACACAGCGGAAACCTGGAAATACCATGCAACCAAAACCTGAAACCCAGCGGAAATCTGGAAATACCATCCAACCAAAACCTGCAGAAGAAACAAAGCCTGGAAATACCATCCAACCAAAACCTGAAACACAGCGGAAACCTGGAAATACCATCCAACCAAAACATGAAACACAGCAGAAACCTGGAAATACCATCCAACCAAAACCTGAAACCCAGCGGAAACCTGGAAATACCATCCAACCAAAACCTGCAGAAGAAACACAGTGGAAACCTGGAAATACCATCTAACCAAAACCTGAAACTCAGCGGAAACCTGGAAATACCATCTACCCAAAACCTGAAACACAGCGGAAACCTGGAAATACCATCCAACCAAAACCTGAAACCCAGTGGAAACCTGGAAATACCATTCAACCAAAACCTGCAGAAGAAACACAGCGGAAACCTGGAAATACCATCCAACCAAAACCTGAAACTCAGCGGAAACCTGGAAATACCATCCAACCAAAACCTGCAGAAGAAACACAGCCTGGAAATACCATCCAACCAAAACCTGAAACACAGCGGAAACCTGGAAATACCATCCAACCAAAACCTGAAACCCAGCAGAAATCTGGAAATACCATCCAACCAAAACCTGCAGAAGAAACAAAGCCTGGAAATACCATCCAACCAAAACCTGAAACACAGCGGAAACCTGGAAATACCATCCAACCAAAACCTGAAACACAGCAGAAACCTGGAAATACCATCCAACCAAAACCTGAAACACAGCGGAAACCTGGAAATACCATCCAACCAAAACCTGAAACCCAGCGGAAACCTGGAAATACCATCCATCCAAAACCTGCAACACAGCGGAAACCTGGAAATACCATCTACCCAAAACCTGAAACACAGCGGAAACCTGGAAATACCATTCAACCAAAACCTGAAACCCAGCGGAAACCTGGAAATAAAAACCAACCAAAATCTGAAACACAGCGGAAACCTGGAAATACCATCCAACACAAAACTGAGTGAATAATGTTCAGTCGGAAACTACTTCTGAAGCTAAGCGACCAGCTGCTAGGACGGAACAGACCTGGCTGCTAAGCGACCAGCTGCTAGGACGGAACAGACCTGGCTGCTAAGCGACCAGCTGCTAGGACGGAACAGACCTGGCTGCTAAGCGACCAGCTGCTAGGACGGAACAGACCTGGCTGCTAAGCGACCAGCTGCTAGGACGGAACAGACCTGGCTGCTAAGCGACCAGCTGCTAGGACGGAACAGACCTGGCTGCTAAGCGACCAGCTGCTAGGACGGAACAGACCTGGCTGCTAAGCGACCAGCTGCTAGGACGGAACAGACCTGGCTGCTAAGCGACCAGCTGCTAGGACGGAACAGACCTGGCTGCTAAGCGACCAGCTGCTAGGACGGAACAGACCTGGCTGCTAAGCGACCAGCTGCTAGGACGGAACAGACCTGGCTGCTAAGCGACCAGCTGCTAGGACGGAACAGACCTGGCTGCTAAGCTACCAAGCTGCTAGGACGGAACAGACCTGGCTGCTAAGCTACCAGCTGCTAGGATGGAACAGACCTGGCTGCTAAGCGACCAGCTGCTAGGACGGAACAGACCTGGCTGCTAAGCGACCAGCTGCTAGGACGGAACAGACCTGGCTGCTAAGCGACCAGCTGCTAGGACGGAACAGACCTGGCTGCTAAGCGACCAGCTGCTAGGACGGAACAGACCTGGCTGCTAAGCGACCAGCTGCTAGGACGGAACAGACCTGGCTGCTAAGCGACCAGCTGCTAGGACGGAACAGACCTGGCTGCTAAGCGACCAGCTGCTAGGACGGAACAGACCTGGCTGCTAAGCTACCAGCTGCTAGGACGGAACAGACCTGGCTGCTAAGCGACCAGCTGCTAGGACAGAACAGACCTGGCTGCTAAGCGACCAGCTGCTAGGACGGAACAGACCTGGCTGCTAAGCGACCAGCTGCTAGGACGGAACAGACCTGGCTGCTAAGCGACCAGCTGCTAGGACGGAACAGACCTGGCTGCTAAGCGACCAGCTGCTAGGACGGAACAGACCTGGCTGCTAAGCGACCAGCTGCTAGGACGGAACAGACCTGGCTGCTAAGCGACCAGCTGCTAGGACGGAACAGACCTGGCTGCTAAGCGACCAGCTGCTAGGACGGAACAGACCTGGCTGCTAAGCTACCAGCTGCTAGGACGGAACAGACCTGGCTGCTAAGCGACCAGCTGCTAGGACGGAACAGACCTGGCTGCTAAGCGACCAGCTGCTAGGACGGAACAGACCTGGCTGCTAAGCTACCAGCTGCTAGGACGGAACAGACCTGGCTGCTAAGCGACCAGCTGCTAGGACGGAACAGACCTGGCTGCTAAGCGACCAGCTGCTAGGACGGAACAGACCTGGCTGCTAAGCGACCAGCTGCTAGGACGGAACAGACTGCTCAGCAACCTCCCCCTGCACATCCACTCAGTACTGGTACTTCCTGTATATAGCCATGTTATTACCTGGTACTCCCTGTATATAGCCATGTTATTACCTGGTACCCCTGCACATCCACTCAGTACTGGTACTCCCTGTATATAGCGATGTTATTACCTGGTACCCCTGCACATCCACTCAGTACTGGTACTCCCTGTATATAGCCATGTTATTACCTGGTACCCCTGCACATCCACTCAGTACTGGTACTCCCTGTTTATAGCCATGTTATTACCTGGTACCCCTGTACATTGACTCAGTACTGGTACTTCCTGTATATAGCCATGTTATTACTTGGTACCCCTGCACATTGACTCAGTACTGGTACTTCCTGTATATAGCCATGTTATTACCTGGTACCTCTGCACATCCACTCAGTACTGGTACTCCCTGTATATAGCCATGTTATTACCTGGTACCCCTGTACATTGACTCAGTACTGGTACTTCCTGTATATAGCCATGTTATTACCTGGTACCCCTGCACATCCACTCAGTACTGGTACTCCCTGTATATATCCATGTTATTACCTGGTACCCCTGCACATCCACTCAGTACTGGTACTTCCTGTATATAGCCATGTTATTGTCCTCATCTCTCCCAAGTTGACATTCTCAATTTCCCCCCTGACCCATCTGTCTATCTCCTCATTTGAATTCCATGCTGTCACAGTCACTAGCCCATTTAAGCTTAATATCCTTGTCATCTATCGCCCTCCAGGTTCCCTTGGAGAGTTCATCAATGAGCTTGACGCCTTGATAAGTTCCTTTCCCGAGGATGGCTCACCCCTCACAGTTCTGGGGGATTTCAACCTCCCTACGTCTACCTTTGACTCATTTCTCTCTGCCTCCTTCTTTCCACTCCTCTCCTCTTTTGACCTCACCCTCTCACCGTCCCCCCCTACTCACAAGGCAGGCAATACGCTTGACCTCATCTTTACTAGATGCTGTTGTTCTACTAATCTCACTGCAACTCCCCTCCAAGTCTCCGACCACTACTTTGTATCCTTTTCTCTCTCCCTCTCCTCCAACACTACTCACTCTGCCCCTACACAGATGGTAATGTGCTGTCGCAACCTTCGCTCTCTCTCTCCCGCTACTCTCTCCTCTTCCATCCTATCATCTCTTCCCTCTGCTCAATCCTTCTCCCTCCAATCTCTGGATTCTGCCTCCTCAACCCTCCTCTCCTCCATTTTTTCATCCTTTGACTCTCTATGTCCCCTATCCTCCCAGCTGGCTCGGTCCTCCCCTCCAGCTCCGTGGCTTGATGACTCATTGCGAGCTCACAGAACAGAGCTCCGGGCAGCTGAGCGGAAATGGAAGAAAACTAGACTCCCTGCGGACCTGGCATCTTTTCACTCCCTCCTCTCTTCATTTTCTTCATCTGTTTCTGCTGCTAAGGCCACTTTCTACCACTCTAAATTCCAAGCATCTGCCTCTAACCCTAGGAAGCTCTTTGCCACATTCTCCTCCCTGCTGAATCCCCCCCCCCCCCTCCTCCCTCTCTGTGGACGACTTCGTCAAACATTTTGAAAAGAAGGTTGATGACATCCGATCCTCGTTTGTTAAGTCAAATGACACTGCTGGTCCTGCTCACACTGCCCTACCCTATGCTTTGACTTATTTCTCCCCTCTCTCTCCAGATAAAATCTTGCGACTTGTGACGGCAGGCCGCGTCCTACCTGACCGGTCGCTCCTACCAAGTGGCGTGGCGAGAAGCTGTCTTCGCACCACGTGCTCTCACCACTGGTGTCCCCCAGGGCTCAGTTCTAGGCCCTCTCCTATTCTCGCTATACACCAAGTCACTTGGCTCTGTCATATCCTCACATGGCCTCTCCTATCATTGCTACGCTGACGACACACAACTAATCTTCTCCTTTCCCCCTTCTGATAACCAGGTGGCGAATCGCATCTCTGCATGTCTGGCAAACATATCAGTATGGATGACGGATCACCACCTCAAGCTGAACCTTGGCAAGACGGAGCTGCTCTTCCTCCCGGGGAAGGACTGCCTGTTCCATGATCTCGCCATCATGGTTGACAACTCCGTTGTGTCCTCCTCCCAGAGTGCGAAGAGCCTTGGCGTGACCCTGGACAACACCCTGTCGTTCTCCGCTAACATCAAGGCGGTGACCCGATCCTGTAGGTTCATGCTCTACAACATTCGGAGAGTACGACCCTGCCTTACACAGGAAGCGGCACAGGTCCTAATCCAGGCACTTGTCATCTCCCGTCTGGATTACTGCAACTCGCTGTTGGCTGGGCTCCCTGCCTGTGCCATTAAACCCCTACAACTCATCCAGAATGCCGCAGCCCGTCTGAACTCCTGAGTGGCGCAGTGGTCTAAGGCACTGCATCGCAGTGCTAACTGTGCCACTAGAGATCCTGGTTCGAATCCAGGCTCTGTCGCAGCCGGCCGCGACCGGGAGACTCATGGGCGGCGCACAATTGGCCCAGCGTCGTCCAGGGTAGGGGAGGGAATGGCCGGCAGGGATGTAGCTCAGTTGATAGAGCATGGCGTTTGCAACGCCAGGGTTGTGGGTTTGATTCCCACGGGGGGCCAGTATAAAAAAAAACAAATATGTATTCCCTAACTGTAAGTCGCTCTGGATAAGAGCGTCTGCTAAATGACGTAAATGTAAATGTAAATGTGGTGTTCAACCTTCCCAAGTTCTCTCACGTCACCCCGCTCCTCCGCACACTCCACTGGCTTCCAGTTGAAGCTCGCATCTGCTACAAGACCATGGTGCTTGCCTACGGAGCTGTGAGGGGAACGGCACCTCCGTACCTTCAGGCTCTGATCAGTCCCTACACCCAAACGAAGGCATTGCGTTCATCCACCTCTGGCCTGCTGGCTCCCCTACCTCTGCGGAAGCATAGTTCCCGCTCAGCCCAGTCAAAACTGTTCGCTGCTCTGGCACCCCAATGGTGGAACAAGCTCCCTCACGACGCCAGGACAGCGGAGTCACTCACCACCTTCCGGAGACATTTGAAACACCACCTCTTTAAGGAATACCTGGGATAGGATAAAGTAATCATTCTACCCCCCCCTTACCCCCCCCCCAAAAAAAAATATAAAGATGAAAAAAAAAGATAACAAAAAAGTAAAAAGTAAAAAATAAAAAATATACATATGTGACTCGTTTCAGGAAACTAGTGTCACGACTTCCTCCGAAGCTGCCTCCCCTCCTTGTTCTGGCAGGCTTCGTCACCGGCCTTCTAGCTACTGCCACTCCTCATCTCATCATTCCATTTGTCTTGTCTTGTCAATTACAAACACCTGGTTCATATCCCCTCATTAGTACATGTTTAAGTGTTCCCTCTGCCTCCCTTGTCCTTGTGGGTGATTGTTCATTGTGAGGATTAGTAGCTTGGTTGAGCTCAGTATTTTGTATTGCCGGGGTATTTTCCCTGTGTGCATGTTTGTTCCAGTGCGCCTGTTTTGCTGGATTACAGAATAAACTCTGTATACTGTGATTTACCCTCCTGCGCCTGACTCCTTCAAATCATGCATCACAAATAGGCGTATGTCGCACATCACTAACTCACAGGAGCGCCATTTGAAAGTAAACTTTTTTTTTTATCAAAAAACTGGAACATGTGAACTTTCATGTGCCTTAATAACAAACTTGTATGCCATCTGTAAATACAAATACAATTGTTAAATTAGGAGCCTAGTTGGTTTAGCCACGGAAAAAGACAGCAACCTTCCAGCTAGCCATGATTGGCTGAGATAATGAGTGGGCTGGACATGCCGAGAGATGAGTTTGGATTGGTCTGCCATGTAGCAGGCTTCTGTCTTTAAGATACATATGCAGACGGAGTCGAAAAGAGAACACACAGAAGGCTGTTGTATAAAACACCTGTCTCCGGATTAAATCTTCAAACTAAGGGCAACCATGGCATCCGTGACAGAGTGGGAGAAGCGTCCATCCATGTATACGGGTAAGATAGTCTAGCTAGCTACATTTTCAGATATTACACGTTTCTAATTTTGTCAAAAAGTCATTTTCATTTCAAGTTAAAGTGTACTGTTAGCTAGCTAGCTAATGTTAGCCAGCTAGCTAACTCTACGTGTATGATCTGTGTAGTAATATTATTCGTATCTCAGAACCATTTGCATTGCTAGTTATAGCCTAATGTTAGCTAGCTAACATTGAACCTGGCACCCCAATGGTGGAACAAGCTCCCTCACGACGCCAGGACAGCGGAGTCACTCACCACCTTCCGGAGACATTTGAAACCCCACCTCTTTAAGGAATACCTGGGATAGGATAAAGTAATCCTTCTATCCCCCCCTTACCCCAACCAACCCCCCTCTCCCCAAAAAAACGTTTTAAAAAAACTTTGTAAAGTGGTTATCCCACTGGCTGTAAGGTGAATGCACCTATTTGTAAGTCGCTCTGGATAAGAGCGTCTGCTAAATGACGTAAATGTAAATGTAAATGTTATTACCTGGTACCTTGATTTGAATAGGGTTAACCCAACTGATGGGAATTGTAACGTGACTCATTAGGAAAGATCACTACAATAATGATATGACTGAGACCATCCCATTCTATAAACAACAAAGATGAATGATATGTCTGAGACCATCCCATTCAGCAGAACTATAACCAGAACAGATTAAATCCCTCTGTTATCTAAATGAACAGCAGCTA
>NW_028156758.1:52500-93019 GCF_964263955.1 Coregonus lavaretus
ACCATACAGCCTAACAACTCCTACCATACTAGCATAACAACTCCTACCATACTAGCCTAACAACTCCTACCATACAGCCTAACAACTCATACCATACTAGCCTAACAACTCCTACCATACAGCCTAACAACTCCTACCATACTAGCCTAACAACTCCTACCATACTAGCCTAACAACTCCTACCATACTAGCCTAACAACTCCTACCATCCTAGCCTAACAACTCCTACCATACTAGCCTAACAACTCCTACCATACTAGCCTAACAACTCCTACCATACTAGCCTAACAACTCCTACCATACTAGCCTAACAACTCCTACCATACTAGCCTAACAACTCCTACCATACTAGCCTAACAACTCCTACCATACTAGCCTAACAACTCCTACCATACCAGCCTAACAACTCCTACCATACTAGCCTAACAACTCCTACCATACTAGCCTAACAACTCCTACCATACCAGCCTAACAACTCCTACCATACTAGCCTAACAACTCCTACCATACTAGCCTAACAACTCCTACCATACTAGCCTAACAACTCCTACCATACTAGCCTAACAACTCCTACCATACTAGCCTAACAACTCCTACCATACTAGCCTAACAACTCCTACCATACTAGCCTAACAACTCCTACCATCCTAGCCTAACAACTCCTACCATACAGCCTAACAACTCCTACCATACTAGCCTAACTCCTACCATACAGCCTAACAACTCCTACCATACTAGCCTAACAACTCCTACCATACAGCCTAACAACTCCTACCATACTAGCCTAACAACTCCTACCATACTAGCCTAACAACTCCTACCATACAGCCTAACAACTCCTACCATACAGCCTAACAACTCCTACCATACTAGCCTAACAACTCCTCCCATACTAGCCTAACAACTCCTACCATACAGCCTAACAACTCCTACCATACTAGCCTAACAACTCCTACCATACTAGCCTAACAACTCCTACCATACTAGCCTAACAACTCCTACCATACAGCCTAACAACTCCTACCATACTAGCCTAACAACTCCTACCATACTAACCTAACAACTCCTACCATACTAGCCTAACAACTCCTACCATACAGCCTAACAACTCCTACCATACTAGCCTAACAACTCCTACCATACTAGCCTAACAACTCCTACCATACCAGCCTAACAACTCCTACCATACTAGCCTAACAACTCCTACCATACTAGCCTAACAACTCCTACCATACAGCCTAACAACTCCTACCATACTAGCCTAACAACTCCTACCATACTAGCCTAACAACTCCTACCATACTAGCCTAACAACTCCTACCATACTAGCCTAACAACTCCTACCATACAGCCTAACAACTCCTACCATACTAGCCTAACAACTCCTACCATACTAGCCTAACAACTCCTACCATACTAGCCTAACAACTCCTACCATACTAGCCTAACAACTCCTACCATACTAACCTAACAACTCCTACCATACTAACCTAACAACTCCTACCATACTAGCCTAACAACTCCTACCATACAGCCTAACAACTCCTACCATACTAGCCTAACAACTCCTACCATACTAGCCTAACAACTCCTACCATACTAGCCTAACAACTCCTACCATACTAGCCTAACAACTCCTACCATACTAGCCTAACAACTCCTACCATACTAGCCTAACAACTCCTACCATACTAACCTAACAACTCCTACCATACTAGCCTAACAACTCCTACCATACTAGCCTAACAACTCCTACCATACAGCCTAACAACTCCTACCATACTAGCCTAACAACTCCTACCATACTAGCCTAACAACTCCTACCATACAGCCTAACAACTCATACCATACTAGCCTAACAACTCCTACCATACAGCCTAACAACTCCTACCATACTAGCCTAACAACTCCTACCATACTAGCCTAACAACTCCTACCATACTAGCCTAACAACTCCTACCATCCTAGCCTAACAACTCCTACCATACTAGCCTAACAACTCCTACCATACTAGCCTAACAACTCCTACCATACTAGCCTAACAACTCCTACCATACTAGCCTAACAACTCCTACCATACTAGCCTAACAACTCCTACCATACTAGCCTAACAACTCCTACCATACTAGCCTAACAACTCCTACCATACCAGCCTAACAACTCCTACCATACTAGCCTAACAACTCCTACCATACTAGCCTAACAACTCCTACCATACCAGCCTAACAACTCCTACCATACTAGCCTAACAACTCCTACCATACTAGCCTAACAACTCCTACCATACTAGCCTAACAACTCCTACCATACTAGCCTAACAACTCCTACCATACTAGCCTAACAACTCCTACCATACTAGCCTAACAACTCCTACCATACTAGCCTAACAACTCCTACCATCCTAGCCTAACAACTCCTACCATACTAGCCTAACAACTCCTACCATACTAGCCTAACTCCTACCATACAGCCTAACAACTCCTACCATACTAGCCTAACAACTCCTACCATACAGCCTAACAACTCCTACCATACTAGCCTAACAACTCCTACCATACTAGCCTAACAACTCCTACCATACAGCCTAACAACTCCTACCATACAGCCTAACAACTCCTACCATACTAGCCTAACAACTCCTACCATACTAGCCTAACAACTCCTACCATACAGCCTAACAACTCCTACCATACTAGCCTAACAACTCCTACCATACTAGCCTAACAACTCCTACCATACTAGCCTAACAACTCCTACCATACTAGCCTAACAACTCCTACCATACTAGCCTAACAACTCCTACCATACTAGCCTAACAACTCCTACCATACTAGCCTAACAACTCCTACCATACTAGCCTAACAACTCCTACCATACTAGCCTAACAACTCCTACCATACTAGCCTAACAACTCCTACCATACTAGCCTAACAACTCCTACCATACTAGCCTAACAACTCCTACCATACTAGCCTAACAACTCCTACCATACTAGCCTAACAACTCCTACCATACTAGCCTAACAACTCCTACCATTCCACTTCACTGGAGACCCGTACTGCATTCACTATCGCCACTGACAACCAGCACAACACACAGCAATAACAGGCCTCCTACGTCTGTTGAATACCCTTCAAATACCAACCCAACCCCTCACTAGACACAGCCCTGCCAGACACACAGACACACGGCTGCCAGACACAGGGCTGCCAGAAAGAGAGAACAGCCTCTGACAAAGCGCAGACCCTCACAGATCATGCAGGCGGATAGTTTCCATCCACTTTCCCATCATTCTATAATGTGTCTTTGTCTCTGGAGCAGCAGCACTGTGAAAGGCATGGCTCAGCTCCTAACATGGTTTCACAGGAGACTTCACTGAGGTGTAGAGGACCGGAGGCCATATTGTACAGGAGACTGAGGTGTAGAGGCCCGGAGGCCATATTGTACAGGAGACTGAGGTGTAGAGGCCCGGAGGCCATATTGTACAGGAGACTGAGGTGTAGAGGACCGGAGGCCATATTGGACAGGAGACTGAGGTGTAGAGGACCGGAGGCCATATTGTACAGGAGACTGAGGTGTAGAGGACCGGAGGCCATATTGAACAGGAGACTTCACTGAGGTGTAGAGGACCGGAGGCCATATTGTACAGGAGACTGAGGTGTAGAGGACCGGAGGCCATATTGTACAGGAGACTGAGGTGTAGAGGACCGGAGGCCATATTGTACAGGAGACTTCACTGAGGTGTAGAGGACCGGAGGCCATATTGTACAGGAGACTTCACTGAGGTGTAGAGGACTGGAGGCCATATTGTACAGGAGACTTCACTGAGGTGTAGAGGACCGGAGGCCATATTGTACAGGAGACTGAGGTGTAGAGGACCGGAGGCCATATTGTACAGGAGACTGAGGTGTAGAGGACCGGAGGCCATATTGTACAGGAGACTGAGGTGTAGAGGACCGGAGGCCATATTGTACAGGAGACTGAGGTGTAGAGGACCGGAGGCCATATTGAACACACTTGGAATCAGATAATCCCTGTTAGACATTTGGAATGAGGGACTTTACACCCTATATTTACATGTTAGTCATTTAGCAGACAGACGATCTTATCCAGAGCCACTTACAGTTATAGTGAGCGCATACATTTTCATACTGTCCCCTCGTGGGAAACGAACCCACAACCCTGCCGTTGCAAGCGCCATGCTCTACCAACTGAGCTACAGGAGACCTTTATATGAGGACAGAGGTTTTGTATTGGTCTGGGTTTCAAATGGCACAGTGATGACATGTCATAGAGAAGCAGAGGACCGTCATACAACATGTTCCATGCATTCCATTCTATAGGGGTGCTGCTGCCTGTAATAACACGGCACCGGGGACTGGATTAACATCCACCCACAATACCTCTGTAAATACTACTGTGTGTTAATCATAGGAGACCAGCTGGATTAACATCTACCTACAATACCTCTGTAAATACTACTGTGTGTTAATCATAGGAGACCAGCTGGATTAACATCTACCTACAATACCTCTGTAAATACTACTGTGTGTTAATCATAGGAGACCAGCTGGATTACCATCTACCTACAATACCTCTGTAAATACTACTGTGTGTTAATCATAGGAGACCAGCTGGATTAACATCTACCTACAATACCTCTGTAAATACTACTGTGTGTTAATCATAGGAGACCAGCTGGGTTAACATCTACCTACAATACCTCTGTAAATACTACTGTGTGTTAATCATAGGAGACCAGCTGGATTAACATCTACCTACAATACCTCTGTAAATACTACTGTGTGTTAATCATAGGAGACCAGCTGGATTAACATCTACCTACAATACCTCTGTAAATACTACTGTGTGTTAATCATAGGAGACCAGCTGGATTAACATCTACCTACAATACCTCTGTAAATACTACTGTGTGTTAATCATAGGAGACCAGCTGGATTAACATCTACCTACAATACCTCTGTAAATACTACTGTGTGTTAATCATAGGAGACCAGCTGGATTAACATCTACCTACAATACCTCTGTAAATACTACTGTGTGTTAATCATAGGAGACCAGCTGGATTAACATCTACCCACAATACCTCTGTAAATACTACTGTGTGTTAATCATAGGAGACCAGCTGGATTAACATCTACCTACAATACCTCTGTAAATACTACTGTGTGTTAATCATAGGAGACCAGCTGGATTAACATCTACCCACAATACCTCTGTAAATACTACTGTGTGTTAATCATAGGAGACCAGCTGGATTAACATCTACCTACATTACCTCTGTAAATACTACTGTGTGTTAATCATAGGAGACCAGCTGGATTAACATCTACCTACATTACCTCTGTAAATACTACTGTGTGTTAATCATAGGAGACCAGCTGGATTAACATCTACCTACAATACCTCTGTAAATACTACTGTGTGTTAATCATAGGAGACCAGCTGGATTACCATCTACCTACAATACCTCTGTAAATACTACTGTGTGTTAATCATAGGAGACCAGCTGGATTAACATCTACATACATTACCTCTGTAAATACTACTGTGTGTTAATCATAGGAGACCAGCTGGATTAACATCTACCTACAATACCTCTGTAAATACTACTGTGTGTTAATCATAGGAGACCAGCTGGATTAACATCTACCCACAATACCTCTGTAAATACTACTGTGTGTTAATCATAGGAGACCAGCTGGATTAACATCTACCTACATTACCTCTGTAAATACTACTGTGTGTTAATCATAGGAGACCAGCTGGATTAACATCTACCTACATTACCTCTGTAAATACTACTGTGTGTTAATCATAGGAGACCAGCTGGATTAACATCTACCTACAATACCTCTGTAAATACTACTGTGTGTTAATCATAGGAGACCAGCTGGATTAACATCTACCTACAATACCTCTGTAAATACTACTGTGTGTTAATCATAGGAGACCAGCTGGATTAACATCTACCTACAATACCTCTGTAAATACTACTGTGTGTTAATCATAGGAGACCAGCTGGGTTAACATCTACCTACAATACCTCTGTAAATACTACTGTGTGTTAATCATAGGAGACCAGCTGGATTAACATCTACCTACAATACCTCTGTAAATACTACTGTGTGTTAATCATAGGAGACCAGCTGGATTAACATCTACCTACAATACCTCTGTAAATACAGTGGGGGAAAAAGTATTTAGTCAGCCACCAATTGTGCAAGTTCTCCCACTTAAAAAGATGAGAGAGGCCTGTAATTTTCATCATAGGTACACGTCAACTATGACAGACAAAATGAGAAGGAAAAAAATCCAGATAATCACATTGTAGGATTTTTAATGAATTTATTTGCAAATTATGGTGGAAAATAAGTATTTGGTCACCTACAAACAAGCAATATTTCTGGCTCTCACAGACCTGTAACTTCTTCTTTAAGAGGCTCCTCTGTCCTCCACTCGTTACCTGTATTAATGGCACCTGTTTGAACTTGTTATCAGTATAAAAAGACACCTGTCCACAACCTCAAACAGTCACACTCCAAACTCCACTATGGCCAAGACCAAAGAGCTGTCAAAGGACACCAGAAACAAAATTGTAGACCTGCACCAGGCTGGGAAGACTGAATCTGCAATAGGTAAGCAGCTTGGTTTGAAGAAATCAACTGTAGGAGCAATTATTAGGAAATGGAAGACATACAAGACCACTGATAATCTCCCTCGATCTGGGGCTCCACACAAGATCTCACCCCGTGGGGTCAAAATGATCACAAGAACGGTGAGCAAAAATCCCAGAACCACACGGGGGGACCTAGTGAATGACCTGCAGAGAGCTGGGACCAAAGTAACAAAGCCTACCATCAGTAACACACTACGCCGCCAGGGACTCAAATCCTGCAGTGCCAGACGTGTCCCCCTGCTTAAGCCAGTACATGTCCAGGCCCGTCTGAAGTTTGCTAGAGTGCATTTGGATGATCCAGAAGAGGATTGGGAGAATGTCATATGGTCAGATGAAACCAAAATATAACTTTTTGGTAAAAACTCAACTTGTCATGTTTGGAGGACAAAGAATGCTGAGTTGCATCCAAAGAACACCATACCTACTGTGAAGCATGGGGGTGGAAACATCATGCTTTAGGGCTGTTTTTCTGCAAAGGGACCAGGACGACTGATCCGTGTAAAGGAAAGAATGAATGGGGCCATGTATCGTGAGATTTTGAGTGAAAACCTCCTACTTATTGTCCACCATAATTTGCAAATAAATTCATTAAAAATCCTACAATGTGATTTTCTGGAAAAAAAATTCTCAATTTGTCTGTCATAGTTGACGTGTACCTATGATGAAAATTACAGGCCTCTCTCATCTTTTTAAGTGGGAGAACTTGCACAATTGGTGGCTGACTAAATACTTTTTTTCCCCACTGTATCTATTCTTAAATCCCATTCCTTACTAGTTTTGTGTGTATTGGGTATATGTTGTGAAATTGTTTGATACTACTGTCGGAGCTAGAAGCACAAGCATTTCGCTACACCCGCTATAACATCTGCTAAACACGTGTATGTGACAAATACAAATTGATTTGATTTGATACCGAGGCTGTTTCTTTTGGGCTCCTGTATATTTGGTCAATCTACTTGTATGATATGGCGCTTTCACCATTGGATCACCAAGACCTGGAAATACATCTACACTCTGAGCACGTCAACCTGCCTTGCCTTCTGAGCACGTCCACCTGCCTTGCCCTCTGAGCACGTCAACCTGCCTTGCCTTCTGAGCACGTCAACCTGCCTTGCCCTCTGAGCACGTCCACCTGCCTTGCCCTCTGAGCACGTCAACCTGCCTTGCCTTCTGAGCACGTCAACCTGCCTTGCCCTCTGAGCACGTCAACCTGCCTTGCCCTCTGAGCACGTCCACCTGCCTTGCCCTCTGAGCACGTCAACCTGCCTTGCCTTCTGAGCACGTCCACCTGCCTTGCCCTCTGAGCACGTCCACCTGCCTTGCCCTCTGAGCACGTCCACCTGCCTTGCCCTCTGCTGATGTCATGCCCTTACGACTGCTACAAGGTCCCTATTTTACAATGACATCATCAAAATGTGTTATAGAATAAATATTGTAAAGGGCTGTCTGGTAGCCTCAACAAATAGACAAAGATTTGTAGTTGAACAAGTCATTGCATGTATAGATTTTTTTACTTGGCTTGGCTTGAAAAAAACGTGTGACTTGACTTGACTTGCTCTTAGAATGCACGACTTGGACTCAACTCGAGACTCGACCCGTTCTACTTGGGACTCGACCTGAGACATTGGAACTTATGACTTGAGACTTGCTTGTCTCTAATAATAGTGAGTGGGTTCCACCTCTGCTATATAGGGAATAGGGTGCCGTTCAGGACACAGACAACATCTGTATGACTGTTATAGAAACCACTCTGAAACAGAAAACAGATCCAGTCATCTAGAACAGACAGCCAATCCCCACCATGACACCAAGACTGCCTCCCAAATGGCACCCTATTCCCTGTATAGTGCACTACTTTAGACCAGAGCCCAGAGCCCAGAGTAGTGAACTATATATGGTGCCATTTGGGACTGTCTGCTCTGCCCGTATCCTACAGTAGATAGATTCAACATAATGGCCGTTCTGTGGCTGAGCTGAATAGAACCGCATCACTAAGGTCAACATCATTATGTCATTTGGTTCTGACTGCTGGAGAGTGATGACATCACTAATAGCTGGCAGAAAGGACCTGAGGTGACTGGAGACAGGTGACACAATGACTCAACAACACATGACATCATGCAGGACATGTTCAGGACAGGCAGCAAGTCAGACAGACAGGCAGGCAGACAGGCAGGCAGCAAGTCAGACAGAAAGTCAGGCAGGCAGAAAGGCAGACAGACAGGCAGACAGAAAGTCAGGCAGGCAGGCAGGCAGGCAGCAAGTCAGACAGAAAGTCAGGCAGGCAGACAGGCAGGCAGCAAGTCAGACAGAAAGTCAGGCAGGCAGACAGGCAGGCAGGCAGGCAGGCAGCAAGTCAGACAGAAAGTCAGGCAGGCAGGCAGCAAGTCAGACAGAAAGTCAGGCAGGCAGACAGGCAGGCAGCAAGTCAGACAGAAAGTCAGGCAGGCAGACAGGCAGGCAGGCAGGCAGGCAGCAAGTCAGACAGAAAGTCAGGCAGGCAGACAGGCAGGCAGCAAGTCAGACAGAAAGTCAGGCAGGCAGACAGAAAGTCAGGCAGGCAGGCAGGCAGGCAGGCAGGCAGGCAGGCAGGCAGACAGGCAGGCAGGCAGGCAGCAAGTCAGACAGGCAGGCAGGCAGGCAGGCAGGCAGGCAGGCAGACAGCAAGTCAGACAGAAAGTCAGGCAGACAGGCAGGCAGGCAGGCAGGCAGGCAGGCAGACAGCAAGTCAGACAGAAAGGCAGGCAGGCAGGCAGGCAGGCAGGCAGGCAGGCAGGCAGGCAGGCAGGCAGGCAGCAAGTCAGACAGGCAGGCAGGCAGGCAGGCAGGCAGGCAGGCAGACAGCAAGTCAGACAGAAAGTCAGGCAGACAGGCAGGCAGCAAGTCAGACAGAAAGTCAGGCAGGCAGGCAGCAAGTCAGACAGAAAGTCAGGCAGGCAGACAGCAAGTCAGACAGAAAGTCAGATAGGCAGGCAGGCAGCAAGTCAGACAGAAAGTCAGGCAGGCAGACAGCAAGTCAGACAGAAAGTCAGATAGGCAGGCAGGCAGCAAGTCAGACAGAAAGTCAGGCAGACAGGCAGGCAGCAAGTCAGACAGAAAGTCAGGCAGGCAGGCAGGCAGCAAGTCAGACAGAAAGTCAGGCAGGCAGGCAGCAAGTCAGACAGAAAGTCAGGCAGGCAGGCAGCAAGTCAGACAGAAAGTCAGGCAGGCAGACAGCAAGTCAGACAGAAAGTCAGATAGGCAGGCAGCAAGTCAGACAGAAAGTCAGGCAGGCAGACAGCAAGTCAGACAGAAAGTCAGGCAGACAGGCAGGCAGCAAGTCAGACAGAAAGTCAGATAGGCAGGCAGCAAGTCAGACAGAAAGTCAGGCAGGCAGACAGCAAGTCAGACAGAAAGTCAGGCAGGCAGACAGCAAGTCAGACAGACAGGCAGGCAGCAAGTCAGACAGAAAGTCAGGCAGACAGGCAGGCAGCAAGTCAGACAGAAAGTCAGATAGGCAGGCAGCAAGTCAGACAGAAAGTCAGGCAGGCAGACAGCAAGTCAGACAGAAAGTCAGGCAGGCAGACAGCAAGTCAGACAGAAAGTCAGGCAGGCAGACAGCAAGTCAGACAGAAAGTCAGGCAGGCAGACAGCAAGTCAGACAGCAAGTCAGTCAGGCAGGCAGCAAGTCAGACAGAAAGTCAGTCAGGCAGACAGCAAGTCAGACAGAAAGTCAGGCAGGCAGGCAGCAAGTCAGACAGAAAGTCAGGCAGGCAGGCAGCAAGTCAGACAGAAAGTCAGGCAGGCAGGCAGGCAGCAAGTCAGACAGAAAGTCAGGCAGGCAGGCAGCAAGTCTACCTCATTGTTTGGCCTTGGAGGAGTGATAATATTGAATGAGTCAGGGAAACCCTGCCTGCCTGCCAAATGGCACTCTATTCCCTAAACAATGCACAGGGCTCTGGTCTAAAGTAGTGCACTATATAGGGAACAGGGTGTCATAGGGCTCTGGTCTAAAGTAGTGCACTATATAGGGAATAGGGTGTCATAGGGCTCTGGTCTAAAGTAGTGCACTATAAAGGGAACAGGGTGTCATAGGGCTCTGGTCTAAAGTAGTGCACTATATAGGGAACAGGGTGTCATAGGGCTCTGGTCTAAAGTAGTGCACTATATAGGGAATAGGGTGTCATAGGGCTCTGGTCTAAAGTAGTGCACTATATAGGGAACAGGGTGTCATAGGGCTCTGGTCTAAAGTAGTGCACTATATAGGGAATAGGGTGTCATAGGGCTCTGGTCTAAAGTAGTGCACTATAAAGGGAACAGGGTGTCATAGGGCTCTGGTCTAAAGTAGTGCACTATATAGGGAACAGGGTGTCATAGGGCTCTGGTCTAAAGTAGTGCACTATATAGGGAATAGGGTATCATAGGGCTCTGGTCTAAAGTAGTGCACTATATAGGGAACAGGGTGTCATAGGGCTCTGGTCTAAAGTAGTGCACTATATAGGGAATAGGGTGTCATAGGGCTCTGGTCTAAAGTAGTGCACTATATAGGGAATAGGGTGTCACAGGGCTCTGGTCTAAAGTAGTGCACTATATAAGGAATAGGGTGTCATAGGGCTCTGGTCTAAAGTAGTGCACTATAAAGGGAACAGGGTGCCATTTGGGACATGTCTCTCCACTGCGACTCTAGGTCAGCAGGACTGATAGAGGGATCTTTCATTCCTCTTCCATTGTCTCCATAGCTGTATCAGCCTCAGCCCGTCACCAGCAGCACATGAAGCTCTGGCATCACTGCATCATCTGTTTATCTCCAGAACAGAAAAGGGCTCAGGATGAGGGCGAGTCACAACGCTATCACTAGGGTGGCTACAACGCTACGACACATGACTGGCCTACCAGGCTTCTCCTTAATGCACCACTGATGTAATGCTCTAGTTAGTGCGTTGTCATGGTTTCTAAAGCAATAAGAGAACCAGAGAATGAGACTGTTTGTGTCCAGAACGGAACGGTCTTAGAATGAGGATGTTACCACACTAGGGTCACTAACATGCTACAGCTATGTTACCACACTAGGGTCACTAACCTGCTACAGCTATGTTACCACACTAGGGTCACTAACCTGCTACAGCTATGTTACCACACTAGGGTCACTAACCTGCTACAGCTATGTTACCACACTAGGGTCACTAACCTGCTACAGCTATGTTACCACACTAGGGTCACTAACCTGCTACAGCTATGTTACCACACTAGGGTCACTAACATGCTACAGCTATGTTACCACACTAGGGTCACTAACCTGCTACAGCTATGTTACCACACTAGGGTCACTAACATGCTACAGCTATGTTACCACACTAGGGTCACTAACATGCTACAGCTATGTTACCACACTAGGGTCACTAACCTGCTACAGCTATGTTACCACACTAGGGTCACTAACCTGCTACAGCTATGTTACCACACTAGGGTCACTAACCTGCTACAGCTATGTTACCACACTAGGGTCACTAACCTGCTACAGCTATGTTACCACACTAGGGTGACTAACATGCTACAGCTATGTTACCACACTAGGGTCACTAACCTGCTACAGCTATGTTACCACACTAGGGTCACTAACCTGCTACAGCTATGTTACCACACTAGGGTCACTAACATGCTACAGCTATGTTACCACACTAGGGTCACTAACCTGCTACAGCTATGTTACCACACTAGGGTCACTAACATGCTACAGCTATGTTACCACACTAGGGTCACTAACCTGCTACAGCTATGTTACCACACTAGGGTCACTAACCTGCTACAGCTATGTTACCACACTAGGGTCACTAACATGCTACAGCTATGTTACCACACTAGGGTCACTAACATGCTACAGCTATGTTACCACACTAGGGTCACTAACCTGCTACAGCTATGTTACCACACTAGGGTCACTAACCTGCTACAGCTATGTTACCACACTAGGGTCACTAACCTGCTACAGCTATGTTACCACACTAGGGTCACTAACATGCTACACCTACCAGCCTTCTCCCTAGTGTCCAGCTCATTCCACGGAGGGCCGAGCGTCTGCAGGTTTTCGCTCCTCCCATTAGTAAGGAACTCCCCTCACCTGGTTGTCTAGGTCTTAATTGAAAGGAAAAAACAAAAAACCTGCAGACACTCGGCCCTCCATGGAATGAGTTTGACACCCCTGCTCTAACTCATTGCTTTGCCATTGTTTCTGAAGCACTAAGCGAATGAGAGACAGTGATATTAAACACGGGACTGTAGAAGTGCATTAGTAAACATCACCAAGAAGATGCACTCAATGGGCATCTACAAGTCTCCTCAATGGGCTTCTACAAGTCTCCTCAATGGGCATCTACAAGTCTCCTCAATGGGCATCTACAAGTCTCCTCAATGGGCATCTACAAGTCTCCTCAATGGGCATCTACAAGTCTCCTCAATGGGCTTCTACAAGTCTCCTCAATGGGCATCTACAAGTCTCCTCAATGGGCATCTACAAGTCTCCTCAATGGGCAACTACAAGTCTCCTCAATGGGCTTCTACAAGTCTCCTCAATGGGCATCTACAAGTCTCCTCAATGGGCATCTACAAGTCTCCTCAATGGGCATCTACAAGTCTCCTCAATGGGCATCTACAAGTCTCCTCAATGGGCATCTACAAGTCTCCTCAATGGGCTTCTACAAGTCTCCTCAATGGGCATCTACAAGTCTCCTCAATGGGCATCTACAAGTCTCCTCAATGGGCAACTACAAGTCTCCTCAATGGGCTTCTACAAGTCTCCTCAATGGGCTTCTACAAGTCTCCTCAATGGGCATCTACAAGTATCCTTAATGGGCATCTACAAGTCTCCTCAATGGGCATCTACAAGTCTCCTCAATGGGCTTCTACAAGTCTCCTCAATGGGCTTCTACAAGTCTCCTCAATGGGCATCTACAAGTCTCCTCAATGGGCTTCTACAAGTCTCCTCAATGGGCATCTACAAGTCTCCTCAATGGGCATCTACAAGTCTCCTCAATGGGCATCTACAAGTCTCCTCAATGGGCAACTACAAGTCTCCTCAATGGGCAACTACAAGTCTCCTCAATGGGCTTCTACAAGTCTCCTCAATGGGCTTCTACAAGTCTCCTCAATGGGCATCTACAAGTATCCTTAATGGGCATCTACAAGTCTCCTCAATGGGCATCTACAAGTCTCCTCAATGGGCTTCTACAAGTCTCCTCAATGGGCTTCTACAAGTCTCCTCAATGGGCATCTACAAGTCTCCTCAATGGGCTTCTACAAGTCTCCTCAATGGGCATCTACAAGTCTCCTCAATGGGCATCTACAAGTCTCCTCAATGGGCAACTACAAGTCTCCTCAATGGGCATCTACAAGTCTCCTCAATGGGCATCTACAAGTCTCCTCAATGGGCAACTACAAGTCTCCTCAATGGGCATCTACAAGTCTACTCAATGGGCATCTACAAGTCTCCTCAATGGGCATCTACAAGTCTCCTCAATGGGCATCTACAAGTCTCCTCAATGGGCATCTACAAGTCTCCTCAATGGGCTTCTACAAGTCTACTCAATGGGCATCTACAAGTCTCCTCAATGGGCATCTACAAGTCTACTCAATGGGCATCTACAAGTCTCCTCAATGGGCATCTACAAGTCTCCTCAATGGGCTTCTACAAGTCTCCTCAATGGGCATCTACAAGTCTCCTCAATGGGCATCTACAAGTCTCCTCAATGGGCATCTACAAGTCTCCTCAATGGGCTTCTACAAGTCTCCTCAATGGGCTTCTACAAGTCTCCTCAATGGGCATCTACAAGTCTCCTCAATGGGCATCTACAAGTCTCCTCAATGGGCATCTACAAGTCTCCTCAATGGGCATCTACAAGTCTCCTCAATGGGCTTCTACAAGTCTCCTCAATGGGCTTCTACAAGTCTCCTCAATGGGCTTCTACAAGTCTCCTCAATGGGCAACTACAAGTCTCCTCAATGGGCATCTACAAGTCTCCTCAATGGGCTTCTACAAGTCTCCTCAATGGGCATCTACAAGTCTCCTCAATGGGCATCTACAAGTCTCCTCAATGGGCTTCTACAAGTCTCCTCAATGGGCATCTACAAGTCTCCTCAATGGGCATCTACAAGTCTCCTCAATGGGCAACTACAAGTCTCCTCAATGGGCTTCTACAAGTCTCCTCAATGGGCTTCTACAAGTCTCCTCAATGGGCATCTACAAGTATCCTTAATGGGCATCTACAAGTCTCCTCAATGGGCATCTACAAGTCTCCTCAATGGGCTTCTACAAGTCTCCTCAATGGGCTTCTACAAGTCTCCTCAATGGGCATCTACAAGTCTCCTCAATGGGCTTCTACAAGTCTCCTCAATGGGCATCTACAAGTCTCCTCAATGGGCATCTACAAGTCTCCTCAATGGGCATCTACAAGTCTCCTCAATGGGCAACTACAAGTCTCCTCAATGGGCAACTACAAGTCTCCTCAATGGGCTTCTACAAGTCTCCTCAATGGGCTTCTACAAGTCTCCTCAATGGGCATCTACAAGTATCCTTAATGGGCATCTACAAGTCTCCTCAATGGGCATCTACAAGTCTCCTCAATGGGCTTCTACAAGTCTCCTCAATGGGCTTCTACAAGTCTCCTCAATGGGCATCTACAAGTCTCCTCAATGGGCTTCTACAAGTCTCCTCAATGGGCATCTACAAGTCTCCTCAATGGGCATCTACAAGTCTCCTCAATGGGCAACTACAAGTCTCCTCAATGGGCATCTACAAGTCTCCTCAATGGGCATCTACAAGTCTCCTCAATGGGCAACTACAAGTCTCCTCAATGGGCATCTACAAGTCTACTCAATGGGCATCTACAAGTCTCCTCAATGGGCATCTACAAGTCTCCTCAATGGGCATCTACAAGTCTCCTCAATGGGCATCTACAAGTCTCCTCAATGGGCTTCTACAAGTCTACTCAATGGGCATCTACAAGTCTCCTCAATGGGCATCTACAAGTCTACTCAATGGGCATCTACAAGTCTCCTCAATGGGCATCTACAAGTCTCCTCAATGGGCTTCTACAAGTCTCCTCAATGGGCATCTACAAGTCTCCTCAATGGGCATCTACAAGTCTCCTCAATGGGCATCTACAAGTCTCCTCAATGGGCTTCTACAAGTCTCCTCAATGGGCTTCTACAAGTCTCCTCAATGGGCATCTACAAGTCTCCTCAATGGGCATCTACAAGTCTCCTCAATGGGCATCTACAAGTCTCCTCAATGGGCATCTACAAGTCTCCTCAATGGGCTTCTACAAGTCTCCTCAACGGGCTTCTACAAGTCTCCTCAATGGGCTTCTACAAGTCTCCTCAATGGGCAACTACAAGTCTCCTCAATGGGCATCTACAAGTCTCCTCAATGGGCTTCTACAAGTCTCCTCAATGGGCATCTACAAGTCTCCTCAATGGGCATCTACAAGTCTCCTCAATGGGCAACTACAAGTCTCCTCAATGGGCATCTACAAGTCTCCTCAATGGGCATCTACAAGTCTACTCAATGGGCAACTACAAGTCTCCTCAATGGGCTTCTACAAGTCTCCTCAATGGGCATCTACAAGTCTCCTCAATGGGCTTCTACAAGTCTCCTCAATGGGCTTCTACAAGTCTCCTCAATGGGCATCTACAAGTCTCCTCAATGGGCTTCTACAAGTCTCCTCAATGGGCTTCTACAAGTCTCCTCAATGGGCATCTACAAGTCTCCTCAATGGGCAACTACAAGTCTCCTCAATGGGCAACTACAAGTCTCCTCAATGGGCATCTACAAGTCTCCTCAATGGGCAACTACAAGTCTCCTCAATGGGCATCTACAAGTCTCCTCAATGGGCAACTACAAGTCTCCTCAATGGGCATCTACAAGTCTCCTCAATGGGCATCTACAAGTCTCCTCAATGGGCATCTACAAGTCTCCTCAATGGGCATCTACAAGTCTCCTCAATGGGCTTCTACAAGTCTCCTCAATGGGCAACTACAAGTCTCCTCAATGGGCATCTACAAGTCTCCTCAATGGGCATCTACAAGTCTCCTCAATGGGAATCTACAAGTCTCCTCAATGGGAATCTACAAGTCTCCTCAGGCCAAACCACAAGTCCCTTTTAAGATAGGTCGTGTTCCAAATGGAACCACTTTCACTAAATAGTGCACTGCTTTTGACCAGGGACACTATATAGTGAATAGGGTGCTATTTGAGATATAGCCATTCCCAGGAAACTGTTAAATCAGCTACACCATTACCCCAGAACAGATGTATGTTTCTCCAGAAACTTCAGTCCAGTAGGATCTAGCATGCATCCCAAATAGCACCCTATTCCCTATAAAGTGCACTACCTTTGATCATGCGAATAGGGTGGCCATTTGGGACTCTGCCCTAGAGCAGGGCTTTTAGTTTGTTTGTTCTTTCACAAAACCACTCCTTGACATCTAGACAATAGGGATTACTGGGGTTGAGGTTGCTTTATAGCCACAGAATAGATCAGCCATTAACTCTGAATGAGTTTTGAAACATCAGGCTGAAGTCTAGACAAACACTTCAGATGTTGGTAGGCTGGTTATGAGTGATCAGTTAGCCTATGCGCTTTACATATGAACAACTAAAAACGTTCGACAATAGAACAATCCTACACTTTAGTTGTCACTACAAAGGTTTTCGTATCACATTCATTATGTGGATCCAATATCATGTAATTGCATTATAACCCTTTATAACTGTATAGCTGTACAGTAAGCACAATGTGCAACTAACTGATTTGCATAAAGTTGCATAATAATGCGACGTCAAGAAGAGTGTGTTTGTTCTATTCACCAAATCACTACCATTTAAAACATTATTCACCAAATCACTACCATTTAAAACATTATTCACCAAATCACTACCATTTAAAACATTATGCTGCCAAAATAGCCTACACGTATTGGGGCTTCGCTACTGTAACCTGTATACGAATCGAATGAACAATAAATGAGCTTCAATATAGGTTAACTGGGAAACATTTTGTAAGGAAAATGATTAAACTCCCATATGAACAGGCAAAAGTTGACATGTCAATTTACTATTACAATTTGTAGTCTATATGTTTTCTAAAGCGCTCTAAATTCGTTACGAACAGAATAAGTGAAACCAAAACTTTCACTCCAACTTCTGAAGTTCTTGCGACACCATATTTTAGCCCAGTCGCAAAATAACACAACACAAAGTCTGTGTAATTTCCCCAAGCATGATTCTGCTCAAGGACAGGTTTGTAGTTTCCATGTCAAATGAAGGTGTGTTTCTCCAGCAGTGTGTTGATCCTTGTGTGCGGGGAAAGGGAAAGGAAGGTCGGATCCTCACCTGTGAGTCTCGTCGGTCACCTGCGGCGGAAGCCATGTTGAACGGTTCTCCACTCGGCACACAGCTGCTTCTCAGTCGCTCTGAAGTCTAACTATGTTCCGCAAAATCCATAAACGTACATCAAATATGAATTACCACAAAACTATAACATTATATAACCGCTACATCAAGTCCTTCTTCTTCAACACGTTATGACGCTCGAAGGTCCTAATATTTCCCGGGCAAAACGTCTACGTGCCGTGAGCCAGATGAAGCGTGCAGGTGAAGTTGCCTGGTTACCACGACGGCTCTGTGCAGGTGAAGTTGCCTGGTTACCACGACGGCTCTGTGCAGGTGAAGTTGCCTGGTTACCACGACGGCTCTGTGCAGGTGAAGTTGCCTGGTTACCACGACGGCTCTGTGCAGGTGAAGTTGCCTGGTTACCACGACGGCTCTGTGCAGGTGAAGTTGCCTGGTTACCACGACGGCTCTGTGCAGGTGAAGTTGCCTGGTTACCAGGACGGCTCTGTGCAGGTGAAGTTGCCTGGTTACCAGGACGGCTCTGTGCAGGTGAAGTTGCCTGGTTACCAGGACGGCTCTGTTTCTACCAGATAACTGTGGGCCAGGGCGCGGCACTGGGACCATTCACTGGTTATTTCACTATCAACTAGATGTTAAACCATAGCTTTCCATGATCGCTCTATGAAATAGCTAGATAAAACATTTTTTTTTTTTTTTTTTTACATTTTAACCCAGGCAGCCATAATATTTCACTCACAGTAATCGAATACATATTTTTAGAAAACATTAAGGAGCCTAAAACATGTTTGGAAAATAATCCTAAAATAGTGAATTAGCTAACTAAGGGGTTCTGGACATAGGTCTACCCGTTTGCTGAATATCTGTCAAATAGCCTAATGATTTCATTTTTTATTATGAATAATTAGAACGTTATTTCTCATGAAAATATATGATACAATTTGTACATTAACATTTGGCTGTGATATAAGGGTTTGTTGTCCTAACACCCTCCTAAACTACGTTACAGTATTGTCATTATGTTTCTGAACCACTAGAGGGAGCCAGAGTACAGACGTTGGGCCGGTCTATTCCAACTCATCCCACTGTTGACCACTGGGGGTCTAAACTATCCAATCCGGTTATGATATCAGCACAGAGAGCGCACTCATCCTATGGCTTCCCTAGCTCTACATTTCTGAACACTGGGGAGGGAACTATGCTGTTGTAATATTTGATAGGATTTGATATGCTACATGTTACAAGGAAACCATAGCTTCATTTAGCTGATTTTTGTCTGCTTACTGTGAGTGTTGTCAATATGCTGCTGTAGTTCTGCATAGCTCTAGTCTCAGTTACAGTGGACCTTGGTTCAGATAGCTAGACTGACTGCTACTGTGAATGTTACTGGATTTGAGAGACATTCTGGCGGAGTTGAAGTAGGCTGTTACAACAGTAGAATATCCCCATTGATGAGCAGGGGGCCCCAGAGCAGACTACAGATCGTAATCTGTTTGATCACCAGGTCTGTTCTGGTTTTGTTGTTAGTTTGTTTCCCCATTCAGACTCTAACTCTACTGTATGTGTTGATCCCTGAGCTGTCAATCCTCTAGATTATAGATCTGCCCTCTGGATTCTAGGTCTGTCTGCCCTCTGGATTCTAGGTCTGTCTGCCCTCTGGATTCTAGGTCTGTCTGCCCTCTGGATTCTAGGTCTGTCTGCCCTCTGGATTCTAGGTCTGTCTGCCCTCCGGATTCTAGGTCTGTCTGCCCTCCGGATTCTAGGTCTGTCTGCCCTCCGGATTCTAGGTCTGTCTGCCCTCCGGATTCTAGGTCTGTCTGCCCTCCGGATTCTAGGTCTGTCTGCCCTCCGGATTCTAGGTCTGTCTGCCCTCCGGATTCTAGGTCTGTCTGCCCCACCACTAGTGAGTAGGGTTAGACAGTACTGTCAGGTCTTACTGAGAGGAGATGTAGGGAGAGACCTACTGCCCCACCCCTAGTGAATACTGCCCTGCAAGTCCCATCACGCCCAGTGACCTCTGTGCACCCCACCCCCGAGACCTGCTCCGTCCCATCTTAACCCCTCCAACCCTGTGACCTGCTCCGTCCCATCCTAACCCCTAACACCATCCCACCCTAACCCCATCCCACCCTGCTCCGTTCCACCCTAACCCCACCCCGCTCCACCCTAACACCATCCCACCCTGCTCCCTGTCCCACCCTAACCCCATCCCACCCCACCCCACCCCGCTCCACCCTAACCCCACCCCGCTCCACCCTAACCCCACCCTGCTCCCTGCTCCACCCTGCTCCACCCTAACCCCACCCCGCTCCACCCTAACCCCACCCCGCTCCACCCTAACCCCACCCCACCCTGCTCCCCGCTCCACCCTAACCCCACCCCGCTCCACCCTAACCCCACCCCGCTCCACCCTAACCCCACTCCACCCTAACCCCACCCCACCCCGCTCCACCCCGCTCCACCCTAACCCCACCCCGCTCCACCCTAACCCCACCCCACCCCGCTCCACCCTAACCCCACCCCACCCCGCTCCACCCTAACCCCACCCCACCCCGCTCTAACCCCACCCTGCTCCACCCTAACCCCACCCCGCTCCACCCTAACCCCACCCCACCTTGATCCCTGCCCCAGCAGCTCAGACTGTGATTACCGCTCTTCTCTTCATGTGGTTTATCCCGGCAGCGTCCCGCCGTAACTCCTCTCACCCTGCCAAGCCTGGGACTTAATGCAATCTTCAGTTGACACACAAATCCAGCATCACATATACGGTCAGTGGCAGTGCACCCTGCTCTGCTCCTGCACCACTCCTCTTACGTAACAGGATTTTCCTCTTCTCTCACAAACAAGAGAGGATGACTGTGGGACGTGCAAAGCAGAGATCAACATGGCCAACGGTGTTCCAGAATACGGACAACATTCAATAATGCCATCCAAGCTCTAGAATGTTAACAAGGTTCTGGAATGCAGACCTTCTAAAAGGTTAACAAGGTTCTATAATATTAACATGAATAGCAGCTGTTATAATAGGTTGGGACATTAAGACAGGAAGCCAATGAACACACTCCTACAGACGTATGCTGGAACTACAACTTACTTTTATTGTAAGTTGATTATAATGCACTCGTGGTGACATTGGTTATAGAATCACCAGGCAATATAATAATGATCATGTATAATAATAATAATAGAAGGGCTGTTGTGGACAGTGTTGGTCTGGCTCCTCTGGACCGCTCTGAGTGACAGCTGGGTACAGGCTGTTCTTCTCCTCTCCTGACAGCCTCTCTGAGTGGTTGTTGCCAGGCCTGGGTACAGGCTGTTCTTCTCCTCTCCTGACAGCCTCACTCTGAGTGGTTGTTGCCAGGCCTTTCATAACAGCAACAGATCCTTCTATATAACAGGGTTGTACTGAACTCCGATCAGTTTAATAACTCTACACGACAGGTTCAGCTGATGGTGCTCCACTCAAAAGCATAAACCCATGATTACAATAGCATTATTAACAGGTATGGGAAACAGACATTACATCTGAATGATTACAATAGCATTATTAACAGGTATGGGAAACAGACATTACATCTGAATGATTACAATAGCATTATTAACAGGTATGTGAAACAAACAAACATTACATCTGAATTTGATTAGAATAGCATTATTAATAATAGGTATGTGAAACAAACATTTCTGCTCTCTTGCCAACTTCTTATGGAACTGACACCAAACATAGTAGCAGGAACACACTGGCACTCAGGCTAGTCTCAGTCTGAGGACTGAAACATGACATATTGTCTGTCTCCGTCTGAGGACTGAAACATGACATATTGTCTGTCTCAGTCTGAGGATTGAAACATGACATATTGTCTGTCTCCGTCTGAGGATTGAAACATGACATATTGTCTGTCTCCGTCTGAGGACTGAAACATGACATATTGTCTGTCTCCGTCTGAGGATTGAAACATGACATATTGTCTGTCTCCGTCTGAGGATTGAAACATGACATATTGTCTGTCTCCGTCTGAGGATTGAAACATGACATATTGTCTGTCTCCGTCTGAGGATTGAAACATGACATATTGTCTGTCTCCGTCTGAGGACTGAAACATGACATATTGTCTGTCTCAGTCTGAGGATTGAAACATGACATATTGTCTGCATTAACTTTAGACCAACATTCCAGACCCTAGGAAATACACAGGTCAGTTCAAAGGGAAACTAGAATAAAGCAATGACGTCAAATCAAGAATTTATGAAACAACATTCCCTTTAAAAAATAAATAAAGAAGATGAAGGATGATGAGCAGCTTGATCAAAGACCTTTGACAGCAGGAACCAAGAGAACCAGCTAGATCAAAGACCTTTGACAGCAGGAACCAAGAGAACCAGCTAGATCAAAGACCTTTGACAGCAGGAACCAAGAGAACCAGCCACTTGGTTCCTATAGCAAATATCACCAACAAATAAATAATCACATGGTATATATATTCAATGTGATAAAGTGACTAGTTAGCTATGGCTTTGGTTAACTGAAGATAGCCTACTGTAGTTAGCTATGGCTTTGGTTAACTGAAGAAAGCCTACTGTAGTTAGCTATGGCTTTGGTTAACTGAAGAAAGCCTACTGTAGTTCGCTATGGCTTTGGTTAACTGAAGATAGCCTACTGTAGTTAGCTATGGCTTTGGTTAACTGAAGAAAGCCTACTGTAGTTAGCTATGGCTTTGGTTAACTGAAGATAGCCTACTGTAGTTAGCTATGGCTTTGGTTAACTGAAGATAGCCTACTGTAGTTAGCTATGGCTTTGGTTAACTGAAGAAAGCCTACTGTAGTTAGCTATGGCTTTGGTTAACTGAAGAAAGCCTACTGAATAAAAACAGTGATTTCAAGTATAGAGTTCCCCCTTTACCATCACCAGGTGGGTTAACAGGAACAATCAGGTGTTTAAGAAAACAGAGAAACACTTCCAGCTGGGTTAAATATACCGACCTAGGGATCCATTCAATCCGGATCGTGGATGCTCAGCGCTAAAATTACATTATCTCCCTCCCCTCTCTCCCCTCTCTCTCTCCCCCCTCCCCCTCTCTCCCTCCCTCCCCTCCCCTCTCTCTCTCTCTCCCATAGTACACATATTCCCAGTAGAATACTGCACTACATAGTTTCAGGTCCGTGACAATCTTGTGAGTGTTAAATAAAAGTTACAATCTGTTTGTAACCACTAGCACGACAATGGTTCTAGTTCTATAATGCAACAAGTGATGATGAGACGTTGTTTTGTTATTGATTCGAGGTCCATAAACCCTGATTTACTCCATACTGCTGAAGCCCTTCTAGTTAGAATTACAGATCTGTTTGAACCACGATGCGGAGGTCTAGTTAGAATTACAGATCTGTTTGGACCACGATGCGGAGGTCTAGCTAGAATTACAGATCTGTTTGAACCACGATGCGGAGGTCTAGTTAGAATTACAGATCTGTTTGGACCACGATGCGGAGGTCTAGTTAGAATTACAGATCTGTTTGGACCACGATGCGGAGGTCTAGCTAGAATTACAGATCTGTTTGGACCACGATGCGGAGGTCTAGTTAGAATTACAGATCTGTTTGGACCACGATGCGGAGGTCTAGTTAGAATTACAGATCTGTTTGGACCACGATGCGGAGGTCTAGCTAGAATTACAGATCTGTTTGGACCACGATGCGGAGGTCTAGTTAGAATTACAGATCTGTTTGGACCACGATGCGGAGGTCTAGTTAGAATTACAGATCTGTTTGGACCACGATGCGGAGGTCTAGTTAGAATTACAGATCTGTTTGGACCACGATGCGGAGGTCTAGTTAGAATTACAGATCTGTTTGGACCACGATGCGGAGGTCTAGCTAGAATTACAGATCTGTTTGGACCACGATGCGGAGGTCTAGTTAGAATTACAGATCTGTTTGGACCGCGATGCGGAGGTCTAGTTAGAATTACAGATCTGTTTGGACCACGATGCGGAGGTCTAGCTAGAATTACAGATCTGTTTGGACCACGATGCGGAGGTCTAGTTAGAATTACAGATCTGTTTGGACCACGATGCGGAGGTCTAGTTAGAATTACAGATCTGTTTGGACCATGATGCGGAGGTCTAGTTAGAATTACAGATCTGTTTGGACCACGATGCGGAGGTCTAGTTAGAATTACAGATCTGTTTGGACCACGATGCGGAGGTCTAGTTAGAATTACAGATCTGTTTGGACCACGATGCGGAGGTCTAGTTAGAATTACAGATCTGTTTGGACCACGATGCGGAGGTCTAGCTAGAATTACAGATCTGTTTGGACCACGATGCGGAGGTCTAGTTAGAATTACAGATCTGTTTGGACCACGATGCGGAGGTCTAGTTAGAATTACAGATCTGTTTGGACCACGATGCGGAGGTCTAGCTAGAATTACAGATCTGTTTGGACCACGATGCGGAGGTCTAGTTAGAATTACAGATCTGTTTGGACCACGATGCGGAGGTCTAGTTAGAATTACAGATCTGTTTGGACCACGATGCGGAGGTCTAGTTAGAATTACAGATCTGTTTGGACCACGATGCGGAGGTCTAGTTAGAATTACAGATCTGTTTGAACCACGATGCGGAGGTCTAGTTAGAATTACAGATCTGTTTGGACCACGATGCGGAGGTCTAGTTAGAATTACAGATCTGTTTGGACCACGATGCGGAGGTTAATACTGTGCTACAGGAAAGGACAACAACAGGTTGTAGAAACATAATATCTGCAGTCAGTCAGTCAGTACAGACAAGCTGTTTATCCCTGGAGCTGTATCGGTGAGCACAAGACGTACTTTCAACGTTTCTTCCTCATAGGGATGATGTGGTCCTCTGTAGCTCAGCTGGTAGAGCACGGCGCTTGTAACGCCAGGGTAGTGGGTTCGATCCCGGGACCATCCATATGTAAAAATGTATGCACGCATGACTGTAAGTCGCTTTGGATAAAAGCGTCTGCTAAATGGCATATTACTTAATATTATTATTATTGTTGTTATTCCAAGGCTGCCTGAAGCCCTGTCTATGTATGAACAGGCCATATGTTTCATCAGGTTAAGAGTTATTATTGCATCATTAATGATTCAGACTTAGATCCAGGGCTGGTGTCAGTGACTGCAGCTAATGTCAACAATCAATCACAATTTACATCCATAATGTTACATGTCTAACAGCAAGCACATACCACACTACGTTGACAGGTTGAACAACGTAGCTACAATCCTTCCATTTTCTAGGTGCACTGGTGCTCCTAAATACAAATTCCAGGTCGCACAGCAAAATATCTAGGCGCATATGGGAGTAAAATGGGCGTTTTGTAGAGCCCTGCCGTGTGGAGGTTATTCATATGGACCCAAGCAGAGGGGGCAGGACAGGCCTGCCGTGTGGAGGTTATTCATGTGGACCCAAGCAGAGAGGGCAGGACATGACAGTGCATCGTCAAGAGAAGAGGTTAGGACAGGACAGTGCATCGTCAGATAGATCTGAGCATTAAGACACAAAATAACCAACAGTAAAACATGGGAACAGTGTGTGTCGTTGGGACCTCTTTGCAGGGTGCAGGGGTAGAAGCTGGAGCACGGGGCAGGAGGCAGATTCCCTGGGCGGTTTGGGGCTGGGCCGACCCTCCCCAGACCTCCTCTCAGGCCACGGCAGGAGAGGTGCTCCAGAAGCACCAACGTCGTCTGCTGTGGTGTTTGTTGAGAACCACGTCCTCCTTCTCCCTCTCCTTCCTCACCCGCTGGTAGTGGTCATCCTCCTTCAGGTACCACACCGGGGGCCAGCGGTGCTTCTCAAAATACTCCTGGTTCTCTGGGAGCGAAACAACCCCGACAGACCATCAGACAACATGTAGCGTAGCATGTAGCTACCATCAGACAACATGTAGCGTAGCATGTAGCTACCACAGACTGGTTAGTACAGAACACAAGCGGCTGCAGGTTTTCACTCTTCCCTTGTACTTGATTGATCCATTAAGGTCACTGATTAGTTAGGAACTTATAGGTCTTAATTGATCACAAATTGAAAGGAAATAAAACCAGCAGACAGTCTGAATGATGTCTTACTATCTGACAGAAAACAGATGAATAGAAGTTCAAGTTCAAAACCATTATTGTTCAGTTGTTGCTCTGACAGGTCTGAGTGTGTTCCCCTTTCATTGGTTGTGATGGTTGGTTGTGTGCTGATCAGAACCAGCGGAAGAATAACTCACCTGCAGATTTGTCCTTGATCTCTTTGCGGTAGTTGGCACAGACATTGTTGTAGTGGGTGCAGATGTGATGTAAGCACCAAGCTGCTAACTGGTTAGCATTATGGAACTGGAAGAAAAACAAACCAAAGAAAATACATTTCAACTGTAAAATAAATCACCCCAAATGTAAACTGTAAAATAAATCACCCCAAATGTAAACTGTAGAACAATCCTCCTATATTTAAACTGTAGAACAATCCCCTACAGTATATTTCCAATGTGTGACAAGATATCAGTTAAGTTTTCCGTCTCCGTCTATATCCTGTTCTAGTAAACCTACCTGAGCCAGTTCCAGATAGGTCAGCGCCTCTCCGTCTATATCCTGTTCTAGTAAACCTACCTGAGCCAGTTCCAGATAGGTCAGCACCTCTCCGTCTATATCCTGTTCTAGTAAACCTACCTGAGCCAGTTCCAGATAGGTCAGCGCCTCTCCGTCTATATCCTGTTCTAGTAAACCTACCTGAGCCAGTTCCAGATAGGTCAGCGCCTCTCCGTCTATATCCTGTTCTAGTAAACCTACCTGAGCCAGTTCCAGATAGGTCAGCGCCTCTCCGTCTATATCCTGTTCTAGTAAACCTACCTGAGCCAGTTCCAGATAGGTCAGCGCCTCTCCGTCTATATCCTGTTCTAGTAAACCTACCTGAGCCAGTTCCAGATAGGTCAGCGCCTCTCCGTCTATATCCTGTTCTAGTAAACCTACCTGAGCCAGTTCCAGATAGGTCAGCGCCTCTCCGTCTATATCCTGTTCTAGTAAACCTACCTGAGCCAGTTCCAGATAGGTCAGCGCCTCTCCGTCTATATCCTGTTCTAGTAAACCTACCTGAGCCAGTTCCAGATAGGTCAGCGCCTCTCCGTCTATATCCTGTTCTAGTAAACCTACCTGAGCCAGTTCCAGATAGGTCAGCGCCTCTCCGTCTATATCCTGTTCTAGTAAACCTACCTGAGCCAGTTCCAGATAGGTCAGCGCCTCTCCGTCTATATCCTGTTCTAGTAAACCTACCTGAGCCAGTTCCAGATAGGTCAGCGCCTCTCCGTCTATATCCTGTTCTAGTAAACCTACCTGAGCCAGTTCCAGATAGGTCAGCGCCTCTCCGTCTATATCCCGTTCTAGTAAACCTACCTGAGCCAGTTCCAGATAGGTCAGCGCCTCTCCGTCTATATCCCGTTCTAGTAAACCTACCTGAGCCAGTTCCAGATAGGTCAGCGCCTCTCCGTCTATATCCCGTTCTAGTAAACCTACCTGAGCCAGTTCCAGATAGGTCAGCACCTCTCCGTCTATATCCCGTTCTAGTAAACCTACCTGAGCCAGTTCCAGATAGGTCAGCACCTCTCCGTCTATATCCTGTTCTAGTAAACCTACCTGAGCCAGTTCCAGATAGGTCAGCACCTCTCCGTCTATATCCTGTTCTAGTAAACCTACCTGAGCCAGTTCCAGATAGGTCAGCACCTCTCCGTCTATATCCTGTTCTAGTAAACCTACCTGAGCCAGTTCCAGATAGGTCAGCACCTCTCCGTCTATATCCTGTTCTAGTAAACCTACCTGAGCCAGTTCCAGATAGGTCAGCACCTCTCCGTCTATATCCTGTTCTAGTAAACCTACCTGAGCCAGTTCCAGATAGGTCAGCACCTCTCCGTCTATATCCTGTTCTAGTAAACCTACCTGAGCCAGTTCCAGATAGGTCAGCACCTCTCCGTCTATATCCTGTTCTAGTAAACCTACCTGAGCCAGTTCCAGATAGGTCAGCACCTCTCCGTCTATATCCTGTTCTAGTAAACCTACCTGAGCCAGTTCCAGATAGGTCAGCACCTCTCCGTCTATATCCTGTTCTAGTAAACCTACCTGAGCCAGTTCCAGATAGGTCAGCACCTCTCCGTCTATATCCTGTTCTAGTAAACCTACCTGAGCCAGTTCCAGATAGGTCAGCACCTCTCCGTCTATATCATGTCCGTCTCTGGAGGCTTTCACCAGCTCACTCACGGCGTAGTGTTCTGTGGAACAGACAGACCGACGAAACATCTTCAGACAACCTTCATAATAAACTATAGAGTTTCACAACCAGAGTTGAAAGCAATATTCTATAGATGATGCTTCACGGTCACAAAGCACCCCAGAAGAACAACACGGAAGGGGTTCAAAAATGGTTCTCTCCAGCAGTATGCAATCCCAGAGCAGTCAGTCTGGGGAGACAGTCTGTTAGCCAGGGTTATGGTTAGTACCTGTCAGAGCAGTCAGTCTGGGGAGACAGTCTGTTAGCCAGGGTTATGGTTAGTACCGGTCAGAGCAGTCAGTCTGGGGAGACAGTCTGTTAGCCAGGGTTATGGTTAGTACCTGTCAGAGCAGTCAGTCTGGGGAGACAGTCTGTTAGCCAGGGTTATGGTTATGGTTAGTACCTGTCAGAGCAGTCAGTCTGGGGAGACAGTCTGTTAGCCAGGGTTATGGTTATGGTTAGTACCTGTCAGAGCAGTCAGTCTGGGGAGACAGTCTGTTAGCCAGGGTTATGGTTATGGTTAGTACCTGTCAGAGCAGTCAGTCTGGGGAGACAGTCTGTTAGCCAGGGTTATGGTTAGTACCTGTCAGAGCAGTCAGTCTGGGGAGACAGTCTGTTAGCCAGGGTTATGGTTATGGTTAGTACCTGTCAGAGCAGTCAGTCTGGGGAGACAGTCTGTTAGCCAGGGTTATGGTTAGTACCTGTCAGAGCAGTCAGTCTGGGGAGACAGTCTGTTAGCCAGGGTTATGGTTATGGTTAGTACCTGTCAGAGCAGTCAGTCTGGGGAGACAGTCTGTTAGCCAGGGTTATGGTTATGGTTAGTACCTGTCAGAGCAGTCAGTCTGGGGAGACAGTCTGTTAGCCAGGGTTATGGTTAGTACCTGTCAGAGCAGTCAGTCTGGGGAGACAGTCTGTTAGCCAGGGTTATGGTTATGGTTAGTACCTGTCAGAGCAGTCAGTCTGGGGAGACAGTCTGTTAGCCAGGGTTATGGTTATGGTTAGTACCTGTCAGAGCAGTCAGTCTGGGGAGACAGTCTGTTAGCCAGGGTTATGGTTAGTACCTGTCAGAGCAGTCAGTCTGGGGAGACAGTCTGTTAGCCAGGGTTATGGTTATGGTTAGTACCTGTCAGAGCAGTCAGTCTGGGGAGACAGTCTGTTAGCCAGGGTTATGGTTAGTACCTGTCAGAGCAGTCAGTCTGGGGAGACAGTCTGTTAGCCAGGGTTATGGTTAGTACCTGTCAGAGCAGTCAGTCTGGGGAGACAGTCTGTTAGCCAGGGTTATGGTTAGTACCTGTCAGAGCAGTCAGTCTGGGGAGAAAGTCTGTTAGCCAGGGTTATGGTTATGGTTAGTACCTGTCAGAGCAGTCAGTCTGGGGAGACAGTCTGTTAGCCAGGGTTATGGTTAGTACCTGTCAGAGCAGTCAGTCTGGGGAGACAGTCTGTTAGCCAGGGTTATGGTTAGTACCTGTCAGAGCAGTCAGTCTGGGGAGACAGTCTGTTAGCCAGGGTTATGGTTAGTACCTGTCAGAGCAGTCAGTCTGGGGAGACAGTCTGTTAGCCAGGGTTATGGTTATGGTTAGTACCTGTCAGAGCAGTCAGTCTGGGGAGACAGTCCGTTAGCCAGGGTTATGGTTAGTACCTGTCAGAGCAGTCAGTCTGGGGAGACAGTCTGTTAGCCAGGGTTATGGTTAGTACCTGTCAGAGCAGTCAGTCTGGGGAGACAGTCTGTTAGCCAGGGTTATGGTTATGGTTAGTACCTGTCAGAGCAGTCAGTCTGGGGAGACAGTCTGTTAGCCAGGGTTATGGTTAGTACCTGTCAGAGCAGTCAGTCTGGGGAGACAGTCTGTTAGCCAGGGTTATGGTTATGGTTAGTACCTGTCAGAGCAGTCAGTCTGGGGAGACAGTCTGTTAGCCAGGGTTATGGTTAGTACCTGTCAGAGCAGTCAGTCTGGGGAGACAGTCTGTTAGCCAGGGTTATGGTTATGGTTAGTACCTGTTCAGAGCAGTCAGTCTGGGGAGACAGTCTGTTAGCCAGGGTTATGGTTATGGTTAGTACCTGTCAGAGCAGTCAGTCTGGGGAGACAGTCTGTTAGCCAGGGTTATGGTTAGTACCTGTCAGAGCAGTCAGTCTGGGGAGACAGTCTGTTAGCCAGGGTTATGGTTATGGTTAGTACCTGTCAGAGCAGTCAGTCTGGGGAGACAGTCTGTTAGCCAGGGTTATGGTTAGTACCTGTCAGAGCAGTCAGTCTGGGGAGACAGTCTGTTAGCCAGGGTTATGGTTATGGTTAGTACCTGTCAGAGCAGTCAGTCTGGGGAGACAGTCTGTTAGCCAGGGTTATGGTTAGTACCTGTCAGAGCAGCCAGTCTGGGGAGACAGTCTGTTAGCCAGGGTTATGGTTAGTACCTGTCAGAGCAGTCAGTCCTGGGAGACAGTCTGTTAGCCAGGGTTATGGTTATGGTTAGTACCCGTCAGAGCAGTCAGTCTGGGGAGACAGTCTGTTAGCCAGGGTTATGGTTATGGTTAGTACCTGTCAGAGCAGTCAGTCTGGGGAGACAGTCTGTTAGCCAGGGTTATGGTTAGTACCTGTCAGAGCAGTCAGTCTGGGGAGACAGTCTGTTAGCCAGGGTTATGGTTAGTACCTGTCAGAGCAGTCAGTCTGGGGAGACAGTCTGTTAGCCAGGGTTATGGTTAGTACCTGTCAGAGCAGTCAGTCTGGGGAGACAGTCTGTTAGCCAGGGTTATGGTTAGTACCTGTCAGAGCAGTCAGTCTGGGGAGACAGTCTGTTAGCCAGGGTTATGGTTAGTACCTGTCAGAGCAGTCAGTCTGGGGAGACAGAGTCTGTTAGCCAGGGTTATGGTTATGGTTAGTACCTGTCAGAGCAGTCAGTCTGGGGAGACAGTCTGTAGCCAGGGTTATGGTTAGTACCTGTCAGAGCAGTCAGTCTGGGGAGACAGTCTGTTAGCCAGGGTTATGGTTAGTACCTGTCAGAGCAGTCAGGTCTGGGGAGACAGTCTGTTAGCCAGGGTTATGGTTAGTACCTGTCAGAGCAGTCAGTCTGGGGAGACAGTCTGTTAGCCAGGGTTATGGTTATGGTTAGTACCTGTCAGAGCAGTCAGTCTGGGGAGACAGTCTGTTAGCCAGGGTTATGGTTATGGTTAGTACCTGTCAGAGCAGTCAGTATGGGGAGACAGTCTGTTAGCCAGGGTTATGGTTATGGTTAGTACCTGTCAGAGCAGTCAGTCTGGGGAGACAGTCTGTTAGCCAGGGTTATGGTTAGTACCTGTCAGAGCAGTCAGTCTGGGGATACAGTCTGTTAGCCAGGGTTATGGTTAGTACCTGTCAGAGCAGTCAGTCTGGGGAGACAGTCTGTTAGCCAGGGTTATGGTTATGGTTAGTACCTGTCAGAGCAGTCAGTCTGGGGAGACAGTCTGTTAGCCAGGGTTATGGTTATGGTTAGTACCTGTCAGAGCAGTCAGTCTGGGGAGACAGTCTGTTAGCCAGGGTTATGGTTAGTACCTGTCAGAGCAGTCAGTCTGGGGAGACAGTCTGTTAGCCAGGGTTATGGTTAGACCTGTCAGAGCAGTCAGTCTGGGAGACAGTCTGTTAGCCAGGGTTTGGTTATGGTTAGTACCTGTCAGAGCAGTCAGTCTGGGGAGACAGTCTGTTAGCCAGGGTTATGGTTAGTACCTGTCAGAGCAGTCAGTCTGGGGAGACAGTCTGTTAGCCAGGGTTTATGGTTATGGTTAGTACCTGTCAGAGCATTCAGTCTGAGGAGACAGTCTGTTAGCCAGGGTTATGGTTAGTACCTGTCAGAGCAGTCAGTCTGGGGAGACAGTCTGTTAGCCAGGGTTATGGTTAGTACCTGTCAGAGCAGTCAGTCTGGGGAGACAGTCTGTTAGCCAGGGTTATGGTTAGTACCTGTCAGAGCAGTCAGTCTGGGGAGACAGTCTGTTAGCCAGGGTTATGGTTATGGTTAGTACCTGTCAGAGCAGTCAGTCTGGGGAGACAGTCTGTTAGCCAGGGTTATGGTTAGTACCTGTCAGAGCAGTCAGTCTGGGGAGACAGTCTGTTAGCCAGGGTTATGGTTAGTACCTGTCAGAGCAGTCAGTCTGGGAGACAGTCTGTTAGCCAGGGTTATGGTTATGGTTAGTACCTGTCAGAGCAGTCAGTCTGGGGAGACAGTCTGTTAGCCAGGGTTATGGTTATGTTAGTACCTGTCAGAGCAGTCAGTCTGGGGAGACAGTCTGTTAGCCAGGGTTATGGTTATGGTTAGTACCTGTCAGAGCAGTCAGTCTGGGGAGACAGTCTGTTAGCCAGGGTATGGTTATGGTTAGTACCTGTCAGAGCAGTCAGTCTGGGGAGACAGTCTGTTAGCCAGGGTTATGGTTATGGTTAGTACCTGTCAGAGCAGTCAGTCTGGGGAGACAGTCTGTTAGCCAGGGTTATGGTTATGGTTAGTACCTGTCAGAGCAGTCAGTCTGGGGAGACAGTCTGTTAGCCAGGGTTATGGTTAGTACCTGTCAGAGCAGTCAGTCTGGGGAGACAGTCTGTTAGCCAGGGTTATGGTTAGTACCTGTCAGAGCAGTCAGTCTGGGGAGACAGTCTGTTAGCCAGGGTTATGGTTATGGTTAGTACCTGTCAGAGCAGTCAGTCTGGGGAGACAGTCTGTTAGCCAGGTTATGGTTATGGTTAGTACCTGTCAGAGCAGTCAGTCTGGGGAGACAGTCTGTTAGCCAGGGTTATGGTTTATGGTTAGTACCTGTCAGAGCAGTCAGTCTGGGGAGACAGTCTGTTAGCCAGGGTTATGGTTAGTACCTGTCAGAGCAGTCAGTCTGGGGAGACAGTCTGTTAGCCAGGGTTATGGTTATGGTTAGTACCTGTCAGAGCAGTCAGTCTGGGGAGACAGTCTGTTAGCCAGGGTTATGGTTAGTACCTGTCAGAGCAGTCAGTCTGGGGAGACAGTCTGTTAGCCAGGGTTATGGTTATGGTTAGTACCTGTCAGAGCAGTCAGTCTGGGGAGACAGTCTGTTAGCCAGGGTTTTGGTTATGGTTAGTACCTGTCAGAGCAGTCAGTCTGGGAGACAGTCTGTTAGCCAGGGTTATGGTTAGTACCTGTCAGAGCAGTCAGTCTGGGGAGAAAGTCTGTTAGCCAGGGTTATGGTTATGGTTAGTACCTGTCAGAGCAGTCAGGCTGGGGAGACAGTCTGTTAGCCAGGGTTATGGTTAGTACCTGTCAGAGCAGTCAGTCTGGGGAGACAGTCTGTTAGCCAGGGTTATGGTTATGGTTAGTACCTGTCAGAGCAGTCAGTCTGGGGAGACAGTCTGTTAGCCAGGGTTATGGTTGGTTAGTACCTGTCAGAGCAGTCAGTCTGGGGAGACAGTCTGTTAGCCAGGGTTATGGTTAGTACCTGTCAGAGCAGTCAGTCTGGGGAGACAGTCTGTTAGCCAGGGTTATGGTTATGGTTAGTACCTGTCAGAGCAGTCAGTCTGGGGAGACAGTCTGTTAGCCAGGGTTATGGTTAGTACCTGTCAGAGCAGTCAGTCTGGGGAGACAGTCTGTTAGCCAGGGTTATGGTTATGGTTAGTACCTGTCAGAGCAGTCAGTCTGGGGAGACAGTCTGTTAGCCAGGGTTATGGTTAGTACCTGTCAGAGCAGTCAGTCTGGGGAGACAGTCTGTTAGCCAGGGTTATGGTTAGTACCTGTCAGAGCAGTCAGTCTGGGGAGACAGTCTGTTAGCCAGGGTATGGTTATGGTTAGTACCTGTCAGAGCAGTCAGTCTGGGGAGACAGTCTGTTAGCCAGGGTTATGGTTATGGTTAGTACCTGTCAGAGCAGTCAGTCTGGGGAGACAGTCTGTTAGCCAGGGTTATGGTTAGTACCTGTCAGAGCAGTCAGTCTGGGGAGACAGTCTGTTAGCCAGGGTTATGGTTATGGTTAGTACCTGTCAGAGCAGTCAGTCTGGGGAGACAGTCTGTTTAGCCAGGGTTATGGTTATGGTTAGTACCTGTCAGAGCAGTCAGTCTGGGGAGACAGTCTGTTAGCCAGGGTTATGGTTATGGTTAGTACCTGTCAGAGCAGTCAGTCTGGGGAGACAGTCTGTTAGCCAGGGTTATGGTTATGGTTAGTACCTGTCAGAGCAGTCAGTCTGGGGAGACAGTCTGTTAGCCAGGGTTATGGTTATGGTTAGTACCTGTCAGAGCAGTCAGTCTGGGGAGACAGTCTGTTAGCCAGGGTTATGGTTATGGTTAGTACCTGTCAGAGCAGTCAGTCTGGGGAGACAGTCTGTTAGCCAGGGTTATGGTTAGTACCTGTCAGAGCAGTCAGTCTGGGGAGACAGTCTGTTAGCCAGGGTTATGGTTAGTACCTGTCAGAGCAGTCAGTCTGGGGAGACAGTCTGTTAGCCAGGGTTATGGTTAGTACCTGTCAGAGCAGTCAGTCTGGGGAGACAGTCTGTTAGCCAGGGTTATGGTTATGGTTAGTACCTGTCAGAGCAGTCAGTCTGGGGAGACAGTCTGTTAGCCAGGGTTATGGTTATGGTTAGTACCTGTCAGAGCAGTCAGTCTGGGGAGACAGTCTGTTAGCCAGGGTTATGGTTAGTACCTGTCAGAGCAGTCAGTCTGGGGAGACAGTCTGTTAGCCAGGGTTCTGGTTATGGTTAGTACCTGCCAGAGCAGTCAGTCTGGGGAGACAGTCTGTTAGCCAGGGTTATGGTTATGGTTAGTACCTGTCAGAGCAGTCAGTCTGGGGAGACAGTCTGTTAGCCAGTGTTATGGTTATGGTTAGTACCTGTCAGAGCAGTCAGTCTGGGGGGACAGTCTGTTAGCCAGGGTTATGGTTAGTACCTGTCAGAGCAGTCAGTCTGGGGAGACAGTCTGTTAGCCAGGGTTATGGTTATGGTTAGTACCTGTCAGAGCAGTCAGTCTGGGGAGACAGTCTGTTAGCCAGGGTTATGGTTAGTACCTGTCAGAGCAGTCAGTCTGGGGAGACAGTCTGTTAGCCAGGGTTATGGTTATGGTTAGTACCTGTCAGAGCAGTCAGTCTGGGAGACAGTCTGTTAGCCAGGGTTATGGTTAGTACCTGTCAGAGCAGTCAGTCTGGGGAGACAGTCTGTTAGCCAGGGTTATGGTTAGGTTAGTACCTGTCAGAGCAGTCAGTCTGGGGAGACAGTCTGTTAGCCAGGGGTTATGGTTAGTACCTGTCAGAGCAGTCAGTCTGGGGAGACAGTCTGTTAGCCAGGGTTATGGTTAGTACCTGTCAGAGCAGTCAGTCTGGGGAGACAGTCTGTTAGCCAGGGTTATGGTTAGTACCTGTCAGAGCAGTCAGTCTGGGGAGACAGAGTCTGTTAGCCAGGGTTATGGTTATGGTTAGTACCTGTCAGAGCAGTCAGTCTGGGGAGACAGTCTGTTAGCCAGGGTTATGGTTAGTACCTGTCAGAGCAGTCAGTCTGGGGAGACAGTCTGTTAGCCAGGGTTATGGTTAGTACCTGTCAGAGCAGTCAGTCTGGGGAGACAGTCTGTTAGCCAGGGTTATGGTTATGGTTAGTACCTGTCAGAGCAGTCAGTCTGGGGAGACAGTCTGTTAGCCAGGGTTATGGTTATGGTTAGTACCTGTCAGAGCAGTCAGTCTGGGGAGACAGTCTGTTAGCCAGGGTTATGGTTATGGTTAGTACCTGTCAGAGCAGTCAGTCTGGGGAGACAGTCTGTAGCCAGGGTTATGGTTATGGTAGTACCTGTCAGAGCAGTCAGTCTGGGGAGACAGTCTGTTAGCCAGGGTTATGGTTATGGTTAGTACCTGTCAGAGCAGTCAGTCTGGGGAGACAGTCTGTTAGCCAGGGTTATGGTTAGTACCTGTCAGAGCAGTCAGTCTGGGGAGACAGTCTGTTAGCCAGGGTTATGGTTAGTACCTGTCAGAGCAGTCAGTCTGGGGAGACAGTCTGTTAGCCAGGGTTATGGTTATGGTTAGTACCTGTCAGAGCAGTCAGTCTGGGGAGACAGAGTCTGTTAGCCAGGGTTTGGTTATGGTTAGTACCTGTCAGAGCAGTCAGTCTGGGGAGACAGTCTGTTAGCCATGGTTTTGGTTAGTACCTGTCAGAGCAGTCAGTCTGGGGAGACAGTCTGTTAGCCAGGGTTATGGTTATGGTTAGTACCTGTCAGAGCAGTCAGTCTGGGGAGACAGTCTGTTATCCAGGGTTATGGTTAGTACCTGTCAGAGCAGTCAGTCTGGGGAGACAGTCTGTTATCCAGGGTTATGGTTAGTACCTGTCAGAGCAGTCAGTCTGGGGAGACAGTCTGTTAGCCAGGGTTATGGTTTGGTTAGTACCTGTCAGAGCAGTCAGTCTGGGGAGACAGTCTGTTAGCCAGGGTTATGGTTATGGTTAGTACCTGTCAGAGCAGTCAGTCTGGGGAGACAGTCTGTTAGCCAGGGTTATGGTTAGTACCTGTCAGAGCAGTCAGTCTGGGGAGACAGTCTGTTAGCCAGGGTTATGGTTAGTACCTGTCAGAGCAGTCAGTCTGGGGAGACAGTCTGTTAGCCAGGGTTATGGTTATGGTTAGTACCTGTCAGAGCAGTCAGTCTGGGAGACAGTCTGTTAGCCAGGGTTATGGTTAGTACCTGTCAGAGCAGTCAGCTGGGGAGACAGTCTGTTAGCCAGGTTATGGTTAGTACCTGTCAGAGCAGTCAGTCTGGGGAGACAGTCTGTTAGCCAGGGTTATGGTTATGGTTAGTACCTGTCAGAGCATTCAGTCTGAGGAGACAGTCTGTTAGCCAGGGTTATGGTTAGTACCTGTCAGAGCAGTCAGTCTGGGGAGACAGTCTGTTAGCCAGGGTTATGGTTAGTACCTGTCAGAGCAGTCAGTCTGGGGAGACAGTCTGTTAGCCAGGGTTATGGTTAGTTACCTGTCAGAGCAGTCAGTCTGGGGAGACAGTCTGTTAGCCAGGTTATGGTTATGGTTAGTACCTGTCAGAGCAGTCAGTCTGGGGAGACAGTCTGTTAGCCAGGGTTATGGTTAGTACCTGTCAGAGCAGTCAGTCTGGGGAGACAGTCTGTTAGCCAGGGTTATGGTTAGTACCTGTCAGAGCAGTCAGTCTGGGGAGACAGTCTGTTAGCCAGGTTATGGTTATGGTTAGTACCTGTCAGAGCAGTCAGTCTGGGGAGACAGTCTGTTAGCCAGGGTTATGGTTATGGTTAGTACCTGTCAGAGCAGTCAGTCTGGGGAGACAGTCTGTTAGCCAGGGTTATGGTTATGGTTAGTACCTGTCAGAGCAGTCAGTCTGGGGAGACAGTCTGTTAGCCAGGGTTATGGTTATGGTTAGTACCTGTCAGAGCAGTCAGTCTGGGGAGACAGTCTGTTAGCCCAGGGTTATGGTTATGGTTAGTACCTGTCAGAGCAGTCAGTCTGGGGAGACAGTCTGTTAGCCAGGGTTATGGTTAGTACCTGTCAGAGCAGTCAGTCTGGGGAGACAGTCTGTTAGCCAGGGTTATGGTTAGTACCTGTCAGAGCAGTCAGTCTGGGGAGACAGTCTGTTAGCCAGGGTTATGGTTATGGTTAGTACCTGTCAGAGCAGTCAGGCTGGGGAGACAGTCTGTTAGCCAGGTTGGTTATGGTTAGTACCTGTCAGAGCAGTCAGTCTGGGGAGACAGTCTGTTAGCCAGGGTTATGGTTATGGTTAGTACCTGTCAGAGCAGTCAGTCTGGGGAGACAGTCTGTTAGCCAGGGTGTTATGGTTAGTACCTGTCAGAGCAGTCAGTCTGGGGAGACAGTCTGTTAGCCAGGGTTATGGTTATGGTTAGTACCTGTCAGAGCAGTCAGTCTGGGGAGACAGTCTGTTAGCCAGGGTATGGTTAGTACCTGTCAGAGCAGTCAGTCTGGGGAGACAGTCTGTTAGCCAGGGTTAATGGTTATGGTTAGTACCTGTCAGAGCAGTCAGTCTGGGGAGACAGTCTGTTAGCCAGGGTTATGGTTAGTACCTGTCAGAGCAGTCAGTCTGGGGAGACAGTCTGTTAGCCAGGGTTATGGTATGGTAGTACCTGTCAGAGCAGTCAGTCTGGGGAGACAGTCTGTTAGCCAGGGTTATGGTTATGGTTAGTACCTGTCAGAGCAGTCAGTCTGGGGAGACAGTCTGTTAGCCAGGGTTATGGTTATGGTTAGTACCTGTCAGAGCAGTCAGTCTGGGGAGACAGTCTGTTAGCCAGGGTTATGGTATGGTTAGTACCTGTCAGAGCAGTCAGTCTGGGGAGACAGTCTGTTAGCCAGGGTTATGGTTATGGTTAGTACCTGTCAGAGCAGTCAGTCTGGGGAGACAGTCTGTTAGCCAGGGTTATGTTATGGTTAGTACCTGTCAGAGCAGTCAGTCTGGGAGACAGTCTGTTAGCCAGGGTTATGGTTAGTACCTGTCAGAGCAGTCAGTCTGGGGAGACAGTCTGTTAGCCAGGGTTATGGTTAGTACCTGTCAGAGCAGTCAGTCTGGGGAGACAGTCTGTTAGCCAGGGTTATGGTTAGTACCTGTCAGAGCAGTCAGTCTGGGGAGACAGTCTGTTAGCCAGGGTTATGGTTATGGTTAGTACCTGTCAGAGCAGTCAGTCTGGGGAGACAGTCTGTTAGCCAGGGTTTTATGGTTAGTACCTGTCAGAGCAGTCAGTCTGGGGAGACAGTCTGTTAGCCAGGGTTATGGTTAGTACCTGTCAGAGCAGTCAGTCTGGGGAGACAGTCTGTTAGCCAGGGTTATGGTTATGTTAGTACCTGTCAGAGCAGTCAGTCTGGGGAGACAGTCTGTTAGCCAGGGTTATGGTTATGGTTAGTACCTGTCAGAGCAGTCAGTCTGGGGAGACAGTCTGTTAGCCAGGGTTATGGTTATGGTTAGTACCTGTCAGAGCAGTCAGTCTGGGGAGACAGTCTGTTAGCCAGGGTTATGGTTAGTACCTGTCAGAGCAGTCAGTCTGGGGAGACAGTCTGTTAGCCAGGGTTATGGTTATGGTTAGTACCTGTCAGAGCAGTCAGTCTGGGGAGACAGTCTGTTAGCCAGGGTTTTATGGTTAGTACCTGTCAGAGCAGTCAGTCTGGGGAGACAGTCTGTTAGCCAGGGTTATGGTATGGTTAGTACCTGTCAGAGCAGTCAGTCTGGGGAGACAGTCTGTTAGCCAGGGTTATGGTTAGTACCTGTCAGAGCAGTCAGTCTGGGGAGACAGGTCTGTTAGCCAGGGTTATGGTTATGGTTAGTACCTGTCAGAGCAGTCAGTCTGGGGAGACAGTCTGTTAGCCAGGGTTATGGTTAGTACCTGTCAGAGCAGTCAGTCTGGGGAGACAGTCTGTTAGCCAGGGTTATGGTTAGTACCTGTCAGAGCAGTCAGTCTGGGGAGACAGTCTGTTAGCCAGGGTTATGGTTAGTACCTGTCAGAGCAGTCAGTCTGGGGAGACAGTCTGTTAGCCAGGGTTATGGTTATGGTTAGTACCTGTCAGAGCAGTCAGTCTGGGGAGACAGTCTGTTAGCCAGGGTTATGGTTAGTACCTGTCAGAGCAGTCAGTCTGGGGAGACAGTCTGTTAGCCAGGGTTATGGTTAGTACCTGTCAGAGCAGTCAGTCTGGGGAGACAGTCTGTTAGCCAGGGTTATGGTTTGGTTAGTACCTGTCAGAGCAGTCAGTCTGGGGAGACAGTCTGTTAGCCAGGGTTATGGTTATGGGTTAGTACCTGTCAGAGCAGTCAGTCTGGGGAGACAGTCTGTTAGCCAGGTGGTTATGGTTAGTACCTGTCAGAGCAGTCAGTCTGGGGAGACAGTCTGTTAGCCAGGGTTATGGTTATGGTTAGTACCTGTCAGAGCAGTCAGTCTGGGGAGACAGTCTGTTAGCCAGGGTTATGGTTAGTACTGTCAGAGCAGTCAGTCTGGGGAGACAGTCTGTTAGCCAGGGTTTTGGTTAGTACCTGTCAGAGCAGTCAGTCTGGGGAGACAGTCTGTTAGCCAGGTTATGGTTATGGTTAGTACCTGTCAGAGCAGTCAGTCTGGGGAGACGAGTCTGTTAGCCAGGTTATGGTTATGGTTAGTACCTGTCAGAGCAGTCAGTCTGGGGAGACAGTCTGTTAGCCATGGTTTGTTCGGGTTAGTACCTGTCAGAGCAGTCAGTCTGGGAGACAGTCTGTTAGCCAGGGTTATGGTCTGGTTAGTACCTGTCAGAGC
>NW_028156757.1:0-7500 GCF_964263955.1 Coregonus lavaretus
CCTTGGCTAATCTTAAGAAACATAAGAGCAAACCAAAAATAATAGATAATGAAAAATGGTTTGATAATGATTGCAAAAATCTAAGCGAGACTCTCTCTCTCTCTTTCTCTCTGTCTCTCTCTCTCTCTATGTCTCTCTCTCACTCTCTCTCGCTCTCTCTTTCTCTGTCAATCTCCCTCTCTCTCTCTGTCTGTCTCTCTCTCTCTCTCTCTCTCTCTCTCTCTCTCTCTCTCTCTTCTCTCTCTCTCTCTCTCTCTCTTCTCTCTCTCTCTCTCTCTCTCTCTCTCTCTCTCTCTCTCTCTCTCTCTCTCTCTCTCTCTCTCTCTCTCTCTCTCTCTCTCTCTCTCTCTCTCGCTCTCTCTTTAATAAAGGTCTTCTATCAATCTTCAGGACAGCTGGTATGACATCATCAGTCTGAACAAGCTCATCTGTCACTACGCAGACAACTGCTGTGTGTGTGTTTGTGTGTTTGTGTGTATCCACATCTGTAGACGTTTATCACATCATTCAGTGTAGAGGCAGTTGAGGAGGGTAGAGAGAGGACAGAGAGAAAGATGGAGAGAGGACAGAGAGAAAGATGGAGAGAGGACAGAGAGAGGACAGAGAGAAAGATGGAGAGAGGGTAGAGAGAAAGATGGAGAGAGGACAGAGAGAGGGCAGAGAGAAAGATGGAGAGAGGGTAGAGAGAGGGCAGAGAGAAAGATGGAGAGAGCACAGAGAGAAATATGGAGAGAGGACAGAGCGAGGACAGAGAGAAATGTGGAGAGAGGGTAGAGAGAGGGCAGAGAGAAAGATGGAGAGTAGAGAGAAAGATGGAGAGAGGACAGAGAGAAAGATTGCCACTGATTGTCCTATTGACAATATTGATCATTATTATTTTAATTATGTTAATATTGTAAATGTATCATTTCACCTCCAAAGCACACTTTGACAATATGTACATTGTTATGTCATGCCAACAAAGCAAATTGAATTGAATTGAAAATTGAAAGATGAAGAGAGGACAGAGAGAAAAATAGAGAAGACAGAGAGAACTATGGAGAGAGAATAGAGAGACAGAGATAGTTCAATCCTTTCCTTCGTTCGTCCAATAGCGTGATAGATAATCTATTTTACTTTTCATGTCATCCTTGGAGAGAGGATGTCTGCATCCCAAATGGCACCCTATTCCATTTGAAGTGCATTACTGTTGAACAGGGCTCTGGCCACTACATAGGGAACTGGGTGCTATTTGGGAAGCAGACAAAATCCTTCCCTGGTTCCATCCAGGTTAGCTTGTATTCTGAACTTCCATGGTTCCATCCAGGTTAGTTTGTATTCTGAACTTCCATGGTTCCATCCAGGTTAGTTTGTAATCTGAATTTCCATGGTTCCATCCAGGTTAGTTTGTAATCTGAAGTTCCCTGGTTCCATCCAGGTTAGATTGTAATCTGAACTTCCATGGTTCCATCCAGGTTAGTTTGTAATCTGAACTTCCATGGTTCCATCCAGGTTAGTTTGTAATCTGAACTTCCATGGTTCCATCCAGGTTAGTTTGTAATCTGAATTTCCATGGTTCCATCCAGGTTACTTTGTAATCTGAACTTCCATGGTTCCATCCAGGTTAGTTTGTCATTTGAACTTCCATGGTTCCATCCAGGTTAGTTTGTAATCTGAACTTCCATGGTTCCATCCAGGTTAGTTTGTAATCTGAACTTCCATGGTTCCATCCAGGTTTGTTTGTATTCTGAACTTCCATGGTTCCATCCAGTTTAGTTTGTAATCTGAACTTCCCTGGTTCCATCCAGGTTAGTTTTTTATTCTGAACTACCCTGGTTCCATCCAGGTTAGTTTGTAATCTGAACTTCCATGGTTCCACCCAGGTTAGTTTGCAATCTGAACTTCCCTGTGTCCATCCAGGTTAGTTTGTAATCTGAACTTCCCTGGTTCCATCCTGGTTAGTTTGTATTCTGAACTTCCCTGGTTCCATCCAGGTTAGTTTGTAATCTGAACTTCCCTGGTTCCATCCTGGTTAGTTTGTATTCTGAACTTCCATGGTTCCATCCAGGTTAGTTTGTAATCTGAACTTCCATGATTCCATCCAGGTTAGTTTGTAATCTGAACTTCCATGGTTCCATCCAGGTTAGTTTGTAATCTGAACTTCCATGATTCCATCCAGGTTAGTTTGTAATCTGAATTTCCATGGTTCCATCCAGGATAGTTTGTAATCTTAACTTCCATGATTCCATCCAGGTTAGTTTGTAATCTGAATTTCCCTGGTTCCATCCAGGATAGTTTGTATTCTGAACTTCCATGGTTCCATCCAGGTTTAGTTTGTATTCTGAACTTCCCTGGTTCCATCCTGGTTAGTTTGAATTCTGAACTTCCGTGGTTCCATCCTGGTTAGTTTGTATTCTGAACTTCCCTGGTTCCATCCAGGTTAGTTTGTATTCTGAACTTCCATGGTTCCATCCAGGTTAGTTTGTAATCTGAACTTCCATGGTTCATCCAGGTTAGTTTGTAATCTGAACTTCCATGATTCCATCCAGGTTAGTTTGTAATCTGAATTTCCATGATTCCATCCAGGTTAGTTTGTAATATGAATTTCCATGGTTCCATCCAGGATAGTTTGTTATCTGAACTTCCATGATTCCATCCAGGTTAGTTTGTAATCTGAACTTCCCTGGTTCCATCCAGGATAGTTTGTATTTTGAACTTCCATGGTTCCATCCAGGTTTAGTTTGTAATCTGAACTTCCCTTGTTCCATCCAGGTTAGTTTTTATTCTGAACTTCCGTGGTTCCATCCTGGTTAGTTTGTATTCTGAACTTCCCTGGTTCCATCCAGGTTAGTTTGTATTCTGAACTTCCCTGGTTCCATCCAGGTTAGTTTGTAATCTGAACTTCCATGGTTTCATCCAGGTTAGTTTGTGTTCTGAACTTCCCTGGTTCCATCCAGGTTAGTTTGTATTCTGAACTTCCCTGGTTCCATCCAGGTTAGTTTGTAATCTGAACTTCCATGGTTCCATCCAGGTTAGTTTGTATTCTGAACTTCCATGGTTCCATCCAGGTTAGTTTGTAATCTGAACTTCCCTGGTTCCATCCAGGTTAGTTTGTAATCTGAACTTCCATGGTTTCATCCAGGTTAGTTTGTATTCTGAACTTCCATGGTTTCATCCAGGTTAGTTTGTAATCTGAACTTCCCTGATTCCATCCAGGTTAGTTTGTATTCTGAACTTCCCTGATTCCATCCTGGTTAGTTTGTATTCTGAACTTCCCTGGTTCCATCCAGGTTAGTGTGTATTCTGAACTTCCATGGTTCCATCCAGGTTAGTTTGTATTCTGAACTTCCATGGTTCCACCCAGGTTAGTGTGTATTTTGAACTTCCATGGTTCCATCCAGGTTAGTTTGTAATCTGAACTTCCATGGTTCCATCCAGGTTTAGTTTGTATTCTGAGTCGTTGGAGAACTACAACATGACAGAGACAGATAGATGATAAACAAAGGTTTGAGAAGGCTCCAACTTTAAAATTACTTGTGTGTGTGTGTGTGTGTGTATTTGTGTGTGTGTGCGTCCTTCTGTGCAAACGTTTGTGTGTGTGTGTGTGTGTGTGTGTGTGTGTGTCTGGCAAACTAAGGCTATCCCTAAACATCTGTGTTTGTGGGTGTAGTGCAGATTGGTGTGTGGAAAAACCAGACAAATGCAAAAATAGACTTGGCATGTTTTTGGAGAAAATTCTCATTTTTAACCATAGAAGTGGGATGAGCAAGACCAAACTGTGGCTTTCTGGAGTTCAAATGATTCAAGTGGTAATTTTTAATGCCACATATTAACAGTACATAGACCGATGGCTGTCGTATGTGGATTTCTTTCATTTGCCCTCTAGTTACCCCTAGGCAGGTCTGTATGACATCACAGTTCACTGTGAGTTCCCTCCATTCTAATGTTCTTAAGTTCTAAGTTCAGAGGTCTGTGCATCGGGGGGGGGGGGGGGGGGGTTTTTTGAGCTGTTTTCTTTTATCTTATTGAAGTCCAGAGCAGACATGCACTCAATTACTTTGCCACCACTCACCTTTGTAACACTGCACGGGTCAAGAACACAGATCCAGGATCAATTTCCATTACCCCAAATCCTAACGTAAATCATTACAAGGAAAGTTATGGAACTGCATCAAGCGTCTCAGAGTAGGCCTGCTGATCTGGGATCAGTTTTGCCTTTTAAATCACAATGAAAAAAGATTAAAATGGACATTCCTAGATCAGCGCTTCTACTCTGAGACGATCTTGATAGAACCGGACTTGGGGTTTCTCAAAAGTCGACAAAATAAAACTATTAGTGGCAATGTGGTGTCAGCTCAAACTTCAAAGAGAATTTACAGGATAATAAACTGAATTTATACGAATCTATTCCAGAAGGGCTGGATGCTGTGTGTGTTGTGTGTGTGTGTGTGTGTGATGTGGCTGTTTATTTTCCTTTATAATTACAGATGAATGGAGAGCATCGAGAGAGGGAGAGGAAAGCTGGAGGGATGGAGGGAGGACAGAGGGGATAGAGCAGAAGTAGAGAGGGAGAGGGAGGGAAAGAGAGGAGTGTCCAGATAAAAAGAGGAGTGTATTTTGGTTTTTCTGTTCTGGTTTAGGACCACCTGTGGAAAATTCACTTCTCTCCACTCAACAGGTCCAAATAGGGACCCCTGGTTGAGTTGAGCCCCATGGATGAGGAGCAATGGGCCCCCTGGATGAGATGGGCCTCCAGGAGGTGTTCTGGGTGTAAAATTGTAGCTCTGCGGTGGGGCCAGATTTGTCTGGCAGGAAGTGTTTGTGAGAGTCAATAATGAGGCGTGACAGCAGGGGATCAGGGACCTCCACCGTGGGGCTCATAACGAAGAGAGCCGTGTGTGTGTGAACTGAAGTAGGTTCAGACACTGGTCAGCGACCCCGGTATAACCCTCTCTCTGTGAACTAGCAGTCTACACAGACACATACACACACACACACATAAACACACACACACACACACACACACACACACACACACACATAAACACACACACACAAACATAAAAAAACACACACACAAACACACACACACATAAACACATTACCACACATTAACACACACACACACATAAACACACACACATTAACACACACACATACACACACATACACACACACATTAACACACACTCACATAAACACACACACACAGACACACACACACACACACACACACGCACATTACAGTTTTTTCCAACTGCTTACACACGTTTTCAAAACTATGTCTCCTTTTTTCAAAACTCTACACACAATTCCCCAAACTGCACACACAAAATGCAAAATGCCTCACATCTCCTTCAAAATGTAACACTGCATTCAAAATGCAATAAACACAGAATGAAGCATTTGCATCAAATGGCAAACACTTATTTCATAATAGTACATTTTTGGATATACCATGTAAACACTGTTGTTCTAAATCTAAAGCTCTTTGGTCTTTCATAGGCTTATATCTATATTAGTGCTAAGCTATGCTTCATCTCTTCTCCGGGCTTGGTCTGGCCACAATACTTCGTCCACATCACAAGATACGTTTTCTCTTGCCAAACATCGAGGGAAGTATCTCCTAGCATGGCGTATCCAACCTTGGACAGAGGCAACCTCTATGTCCCCACATGCGTCCTCCATTGCCTGGAGAAGCGGCATGCGGGCATAGGGTTGGCGATCATACACTTTCCAGCGCCAGGCTGAGAAGGATTCCTCTATGGGATTTAGAAAAAGGTGAATATGGGGGTAGGTACAAAACTACAAATTGTGGATGGGTGGCAAACCAGTTTTGGACCAGAACAGCCCGGTGAAAACTGACATTGTCCCATATAACCACAAATCTAGCAGGCTCCTGATCTGGATCAGGGACAAGTATTGTGTAAATTGCATCCAGAAAAGTGAGCATATGGCCGGTGTTGTACGGACCCAGTGTGGCATTGTGATGGAGGACCCCGTTTTGAGTGATGGCAGCACACATAGTTATATTACCCCCACGCTGTCCAGGGACATTGGTAATTGCCCTCTGTCCTATCACATTTCCTCCGCGGCGCCTGGTTTTGGTGAGGTTGAAGCCAACCTCATCCACATAAAGAAATGAATGGCGAATTACATGGGCATCCATCTCCCTCAATAACTTTAAGCATCAGTTGTCAGAGCACCTTACCGATCACTGCACCTGTACACAGCCCATCTGAAATTAGCCCACCCAACTACCTCATCCCTATATTGTTATTTATTTTGCTCATTTGCACCCCAGTATCTCTATTTGCACATAATCTCTTGCACATCTAGCATTCCAGTGTTAATACTATTGTAATTATTCTGCACTATAGCCTATTTATTGCCTTACCTCCATAACTTGCTACATTTGCACACACTGTATATATATTTTCTGTTGTATTTCTGACTTTATGTTTTTTACCCCATATGTAACTCTGTGTTGTTGTTTTATTGCACTACTATGCTTTATCTTGGCCAGGTCGCAGTTGTAAATGAGAACCTGTTCTCAACTGGCTTACCTGGTTAAATAAAGGTGAAAAATAAAAATATAAAAATAAAAAATAAAAAAAAATCTCCAATACTCCCTGTAACAGACAAAAGGACATACAGATGAGTAAATATGGTATGTCTGAAGTACTGGAAGTAGTGTTGCATACATACCTCTGCAAAGTCACGTCGCAGATTCTTGACTCTGTCAGAGTTTCTCTCAAATGTCACCTTGTGAAGTTGTTTCATCGTCACTTGGTGCCGTTGGAGGATGCGTTGTATGGTCGACAGGCTTACAGCATTGATGTTGTTACAGTTTTTCTCGATTGTTTACACACATTTTCTGAAAGCATGCCTCATATTCTCAGAACTCTACACACAAATCAAAAAACACACACACAATGTGCAAAACCCCTTAATTCTCCAGCAAAATGAAACTTTACATTCAAAAACAATGTTATTTCTTATCAAAATTGTATTTTGTTTTCAAATGACACACACAAACCATCATATGAATAGACATTTATAAGAGCCAGTTGAACACTGATGTGCTCAATGTAAAACACTATGATGAATGGAAAACACTTCTTCTCCATTCATCATAATGACTTAGGCCTTTTTTTGGTTCAGTGTTGCCATTGCTACAGACAGTACATACATAAGTGTGTTGTAAAATATTTGAGAATATTGTTTTTATACTCAGAACACACAAATACACGGTAACAAATACATTTCATTTTTCCCCACAAAAACAATGTACACAGTGTACATCCCATTCCCAACCAACACAAAGTTGCACATACAGTGGTCTACATACAAAACAGAATAATTGAATGTATACAGTCACAGTATTTAAAAAATAAAAAATACAAAAACTATGCTACATCCTCTCTTCTGTTGCGGTCTGGCCACAGCACCTCATCCACATCACAAGCAATGTTTTCCCTGGCCAAGCAGCGGGGGAAATATCGCCTAGCATGTCGATTC
>NW_028156757.1:15000-25000 GCF_964263955.1 Coregonus lavaretus
TGTGTGTAGGTGTGTGTAGGTGTGTGTACGTGTGTGTATGTGTGTGTAGGTGTGTGTAGGTGTGTGTATGTGTGTGTATGTGTGTGTATGTGTGTGTAGGTGTGTGTAGGTGTGTGGATGTGTGTGTATGTGTGTGTATGTGTGTGTAGGTGTGTGTAGGTGTGTGGATGTGTGTGTATGTGTGTGCATGTGTGTGTAGGTGTGTGTAGGTGTGTGTAGGTGTGTGTACGTGTGTGTAGGTGTGTGTAGGTGTGTGTATGTGTGTGTAGGTGTGTGTAGGTGTGTGTATGTGTGTGACTCAACACAATGTAATGGCTTTCTACACTTCTGCAGTCGCCACTTTGTCTCCCTGTCAGGTTAGAAAGTAATAAAGGGGAAAGGCTATTATTGGGGAGAAAGTGCAGTGTGTGTGTGTGTGTGTGTGTGTGTGTGTGTGTGTGTGTGTGTTATTGGGGTGAAACAGGAGTTAAGTGAGTGTTGATAGGGAATTTGCAATATGGGAAATGATGTTAACACGTATTGGTCTAAAGTAAAGCATAGAGAGAAAGTGTGGTATGTGTGTTATTGGGGTGAAACAGGAGTTAAATATGTGTTAATACAGAATTTAAAATATGGCGGGACCAAGAGATTGTGACTTTATTGTACAGAGCTAGCCAGAGTAGCAGAGAGAAAGAGAGAGAGAGTGCAAAGCTGTCATCGAGGCAAAGGGTGGATATTTGAAAAATCTCAAATATATATTTTTTTTTGTTTAACACTTTTCTGGTTACTACATGATTCCATATGTGTTATTTCATAGTGTAAAAAATCAAGTCAAAATAAAGAAAAACCCTTGAATGAGCAGGTGTGTCCAAACTTTTGACTGGTACTGTATATATATATATATATATATATATATATATATATACATTAAAATACAAACACACAGTCTTGAGAAGCACAAATAATGAAGTGATAATGCCAGAGAAGCCGGTGTTTGGAGGATATACAGCGCCTTCGGAAAGTATTCAGACCCCTTTACTTTTTCCCACATTTTGTTTTACGTTACAGCCGTATTCTAAAATTGATTAAATTGTTTTTCAATCTACACAGAATACCCCATAATGACAAAGCAAAAACAGGTTTTTAGAAATGTTTGCTAAAAAATAAATAAATAACATAATTATTACATTTACATAAGTATTCAGACCCTTTACTCAGTACTTTGTTGAAGCACCTTTGGCAGCGATTAAAGTCTTGAGTCTTCTTGGGTATGACGCCACAAGCTTGGCACACCTGTATTTGGGAAGTTTCTCCCATTCTTCTCTGCAGATCCTCTCAAGCTCAAGTCAGGTTGGATGGGGAGCGTTGCTGCACAGCTATTTTCAGGTCTCTACAGCGATGTTCAATCAGGCCTGATTGGTGAAGTGCTGCAGAGATGGCTGTCCTTCTGGAAGGTTCTCCCATCTCCACAGAGATACTCTGGAGCTCTGTCAGAGTGACCATCAGGCTCTTGGTCACCTCCCTGACCAAGGACCTTCTCCCCCGATGAGTTCAATTTCGAGTGTCATAGCAAAGGGTCTGAATACTTCTGTAAATAAGGTATTTCTGTTTTTAATGTGTTTATAAATTTACACACATTTTCTAAAAACCTGTTTTTGCTTTGTCATGATGGGATATTGTGTGTAGATTGCTGAGGATTATTATTTTTTAAATCCATTTTCGAATAAAGCTGTAACGTAACAAAATCTGGTAAAAGTCAAGGGGTCTGAATAGTTTCCGAAGGCACTGTATTGGCACGGGTGTTGTCAGGCCCGAGACGAAGTTGTGGCAAACCATGCCAATATATCCTCCAAACACCGGCTTCGAGGGCATAATCACTTTTATACAACGGGTTACCAACATATTCAAATAATGATATATCTTCATTAAAAACGTTATTTTGATGAATTTATTCATACTATTTAATCCTTCCACAAGATGTAGTCCAGACACAATTATAGGGTTGCTACCCAAGACGGCTGGTCGTTCTATCGGTTCGGTTGCCAGAGACGTGACCCAGTCGTTCAGTCTTTTTGTTCTGTATCTATGGACGCAAACCAGTGGTTCGTTCTGAATGTTCCATTGCCATACTGGCTGGCAACGTTCTTATCCCTTGCTTTAACTATGGCTAACTTACCGTCACGTCAAAAAGTGCAGGCAGAATAACAGCAAAGTAGCTGTATTTGCATTTTTTAAAGCTGTTTTCTAGTGATATTTATTTAGATAAATCCATAACAATGAGCTAATGAGGCGCGATTTCGCCTGGCATAGAAAATGGGCTCACTCGTCAGGACACTTTTGTTTAGAGAGGAGCTAGCCAACAACACAGCTAACACAATCACTTCAAACTAAACCTGGAAAGACCGCAAACTAGCTGCACTTCATTTCGTTTGACCTTTTTTCAATTGACATTTCTTTGTATATATCCATAGAAATTATGCCAGCTGATTCATGATTTCGACTGACTGAGAAACGCTGCCTGCCTGTCTGTCTCGTCCCGACTCGTTCATTTATCTGGGACAGCTGGAGACCGAATTTGAATATTGAAACAATGTTACAAATTTCGGCTAGACAGACAGCGAGGTTTATACAAATCTCCGCTGTTGAAAACTAAATGTTAGTCAAAAAGAAATGTGAGATAATGTCTAGGTGCTTTTTATAATGGAGATCAAGTTTATAAATTGCCTGGCTGGGCTGATGAGACAGTGGATTGCGAAGTCAGATGGAACAGAGGAAATAGGTATTTTAACGTCATAGATTTAGCCGGTGGTAACTTGTGGAATAGACAACGGCTGGAATGCGGTTTTAACCAATCAGAATTCAGGATTAGACCCACCCGTTGTAAAAAAAGAGGTCAATATATATATATATACTTACTGTAAACCCAAACAAACGTTCACACTACACTGTCTATATGGTGGTTAACACTACACTGTCTATATGGTGGTTCACACTACACTGGTGGGAAAAACTCAGCATCCCAACCTGTTATTGTTTCCCTCCAGTGACTTGACCAGCTAATGAGATCGAGACAGGGGTTCATAGCCTCCTAAACAGGGCCTTGGGTGTGTATGTTGTGTGCTTGTAGGAGTATATTGCCCCCCGTATGTGTGTATGTAAAGATGTAGCTCTCCCTATGGGGGTAGAAGGGGATCACTGGGGACCATAAAGTTAAATAGAGGTTAGGAACAGCTATATGGCCCTTCCGCTAGCCTTCCTGTCACCATAGGAACAGCTATATGGCCCTTCCGCTAGCCTTCCTGTCACCATAACGGCTAGGGTTAGGGCTAGGGCTAGGGTTAGGGTTAGGGTTAGGGTTAGGGTTAGGGCTAGGGCTAGGGTTAGGGCTAGGGTTAGGGTTAGGGCTAGGGTTAGGGCTAGGGTTAGGGTTAGGGTTAGGGCTAGGGTTAGGGTTAGGGTTAGGGTTAGGGTTAGGGTTAGGGTTAGGGTTAGGGTTAGGGCTAGGGTTAGGGCTAGGGTTAGGGTTAGGGGTAGGGTTAGGGTTAGGGTTAGGGTTAGGGTTAGGGTTAGGGTTAGGGTTAGGGTTAGGGTTACCCTAACGTTCAACCCCCGATAGCGTCTCTAACTCTAAAGCCCAGTTCAGATGCAGAAGCCGAGACTAAACGAGACGGCCTCATGCAGTTTCAGAACAACGTTTTCTTGATCTGAAACGCTCTAGTTTTAGAACGCTCTAGTTTTAGAACGCTCTAGTTTTAGAACGCTCTAGTTTTAGAACGTCTCATGTCGGCTGCTGGAGTTCCATGATGCAAGATGTCAAATCTTCCCCTTACAAAAAAAAGATTGCAGTTTTGAAACTGCAGTAAAAGTGCAGTAACTGCAGTCGACTGTGGTACTTTGAACACAGTAATTGCTGAATAACTGCAGTTACACTGCTAAATTACTGTAGTAAAAAAAAAAACAGTGTTATTTTGGACGCAGTATTTGCAGCATACTGCAGTTATACTGCATTGTACTGCAGCTAAACTGCATCTGACTGCAATCTTTTTTCGTAAGGAGAACAGTGCACTGATTTTCTGTGTTTAACCAACCAGCTAGCTAGCTTACATTTACATTTACATTTACAAGCAGACAGCTAGCTAGCTTACCAAGCAGACAGCTAGCTAGCTTACCAAGCAGACAGCTAGCTAACGTACCGAGCAGACAGCTAACTAGCTTACGAAGCAGACAGCTAGCTAGCTTACCAAGCAGACAGCTAGTTAGCTTACCAAGCAGACAGCTAACTTAACAAGCAGACAGCTAGCTAGCTAACCAAGCAGACAGCTAGCTAGCTAACCAAGCAGACAGCTAGCTAGCTTACCAAGCAGACAGCTACCTAGCTTACCAAGCAGACAGCTAGCTAGCGTACCAAGCAGACAGATAGCTAGCTTACCAAGCAGACAGCTAGCTAGCTTACCAAGCAGACAGCTAGCTAGCTTACCAAGCAGACAGCTAGCTAACGTACCGAGCAGACAGCTAACTAGCTTACGAAGCAGACAGCTAGCTAGCTTACCAAGCAGACAGCTAGTTAGCTTACCAAGCAGACAGCTAACTTAACAAGCAGACAGCTAGCTAGCTAACCAAGCAGACAGCTAGCTAGCTAACCAAGCAGACAGCTAGCTAGCTTACCAAGCAGACAGCTACCTAGCTTACCAAGCAGACAGATAGCTAGCTTACCAAGCAGACAGCTACCTAGCTTACCAAGCAGACAGATAGCTCGCTATTTTGCTGCAGTTAGCTAGCCTAGCTGGCTGAAATTCCTCAGTCAAGTCACAAAGTGTACCCTGCTTCTGGTGCATGTTTTCAATCTGCAGTTGAAAAAATAACAAAGCATCTCCCAACCGCTGTTTTGGTAAAAAAAAAAAGCTGAGGGATGCGGCTGGAGAAATGTAAGAACTCTCAAATTCGACTGACCATTCATGATACACTACATGACCCAAAGTATGTGGACACCTGCTCGTCGAACATCTCATTCCAAAATCATGGGCATTAATATGGAGGCAGGGCTTTCTCCTATAGAGTTCCATTTTTATGGAATGGTCTGCATATCCATGTGAGAGACGCAGACACGGTCTCGACCTTTAAGTCTTTACTGACGTTGCTTCCAGAGGGAGTTTGGAACTCGGTAGTGAGTGTTGCAACCAAGGACAGACGATTTTTACATACTACGTGCTTAAGCACTCAGCGGTCCCATTCTGTGAGTTTGTGTGGTCTACCACTTCACGGCTAAGCCTTTGTTGCTCCTAGACGTTTCCATTTCACAATAACAGCACTTACAGTTGATCTGGGCAGCTCTAGCAGGGCCGAAATTTGAACTGACTTGTTGGAAAGGTGGCATCCTATGACGGTGCCACGTTGAAAGTCACTGAGCTCTTCAGTATTTGTATTTGTATTTATTATGGATCCCCATTAGTTCCTGCCAAGGCAGCAGCTACTCTTCCTGGGGTCCATCAAAATTAAGGCTGTTATACATTTTAAAAACATTACAATACATTCATAAGAGATTTCACAACATATTAAGTGTGTGCCCTCAGGCCCCTACTCTACTACCACATATCTATAACACAAAGTGTCATGGCTCTTTCCTTTACCACCTGAAACAGTAAACACTCCCACCAAAACGTTACAACCATCAGACTGGAGCTGTCACCTGTACACAGCCCATCTGAAATTAGCCCACCCAACTACCTCATCCCTATATTGTTATTTATTTTGCTCTTTTGCACCCCAGTATCTCTATTTGCACATCATCTCTTGCACATCTAGCATTCCAGTGTTAATGCTAATTGTAATTATTTTGCACTATAGCCTATTTATTGCCTTACCTCCATAACTTGCTACATTTGCACACACTGATATATATTTTCTGTTGTATTTCTGACTTTATGTTTTTTTTACCCCATATGTAACTCTGTGTTGTTGTTTTTTATCGCACTGCTTTGCTTTATCTTGGCCAGGTCGCAGTTGTAAATGAGAACTTGTTCTCAACTGGCTAACCTGGTTAAATAAAGGTTAAATAAAAAAATAAAAAAATATTCCGAAAACATTTGAAACCCTACCTCTTAAATAAAAAAATCGTTAAATAAATAAATAAAATAAAAAATAAAGAAGAACATGGAGCAGCTCACATTTGCAATCATTTTTTAAAAATACATTAGTAATTTAGCAGACGCTCTTATCCAGAGCGACTTACAGTTAGTGAGTGCATACATTTTCATACTGGCCCCCCGTGGGAATCGAACCCACAACCCTGGCGTTGCAAGCGCCATGCTCTACCAACTGAGCTACAACTACTACCTGCCTTATTGATAGTGTTGTTAAGAAGGCAGAGCAGCGCTTTATTATAGACAGACTTCTCCCCATCCTAGCTACTGTTGTATCAATATGTTTTGACAATGACAGTTTACAATCCAGGGTTACTCCAAGCAGTTTATTCACCTCAACTTGCTCAATTTTCCACATTATCCATCACGAGATGTGGTTGAGGTTTAGGGTTTAGTAAATGATTTGACCCAAATACAATGCTTTTAGTTTTGGAAATATTTATGACTAACTTATTCCTTGCCACCCATTCTGAAACTAACTGCAGCTCTTTGTTAAGTGTTGCAGTCATTTCAGTCGCTGTGGTAGCTGACGTGTATAGTGTTGAGTCATCTGCATACATAGACACACTGGCTTTACTCAATGCCAGTCGCATGTCGTTAGTAAAGATTGAAAAAAGGAAGGGGCCTAGACAGCTGCCCTGGGGAATTCCTGATTCAACCTGGATTATGTTGGAGAGGTTTCCATTAAAGAACACCCTTTGTGTTCTGTTAGATAGGTAACTCTTTATCCACAATATAGCAGGAGGTGTAAAGCCATAACACATAAGTTTTTCCAACAACAGACTATGATCGGTAATGTGAAAAGCCTAACAAAACAGCCCCCACAATCTTTTTATCAATTTCTCTCAGCCAATCATCAGTCATTTGTGTAAGTGCTGTGCTTGTTGAATGTCCTTCCCTATCAGCGTACTGAAAGTCTGTTGTCAGTTTGTTTACTGTAAAATAGCATTGTATCTGGTCAAACACCATTTTTTCCAAAAGTTTACTAAGGGTTGGTAACAGGCTGATTGGTCGGCTATTTGAGCCAGTTAACGGGGCTTTACTATTTACTTTTGCTTCCCTCCAGGCCTGAAGGAACACACTATCTAGTAGGCTTAAATTGAATGTATGGCAAATAGGAGTGGCAATATCGTCCGCTATTATCCTCAGTAATTTTCCATCCAAGTAGTCAGACCCCGGTGGCTTGTCATACAAATTTTTTCACCTCTTACTTTACGGAATTGGAAATTACAATGTTTGTCTTTCGTAATTTGGTCAGATAGACTTGGACGTGTATTGTCATGTCATGCCTAAGTTGCGTTTATTGCTGGCATGTCATGCCTAAGTTTGCTAATCTTGACAATGAAAAAATCATTAAAGTAGTTGACAATATCAGTGGGTTTTGTGATGAATGAGCCTTTTTTTCCCAACATTTCATTTAAAATGTCATTTAAGGAGCTCCAAAGCTTTTTACTATCATTATTTAGGTAATTAATCTTTGTTTCATAGTTTCTTCTTCTTTTTAGTCAGTTTAGTAACATGATTTCTCAATTTGCTGTACGTTTGCCAATCGGTTGTACAGCCAGACTATATACATCCCTCTCAACCATACCATTTTTCAAATCCTCATCAATCCACGGGGATTTAACAGTTTTTACAGTCATTTTCTCAATGGGTGCATGCTTATTAGTAACCGGGAATAAGCAATTTCATAAATGTGTCAAGTGCAGCGTCTGGTTGCTCGTCATTACACACCACGGACCAACAAAATATTATTCACATCAACAACATAGGAATCACTACAAAACGTATTGTTTGACCTCTTATACACAATATTAGGCCCAGCCTTTGGAACTTTGGTTTTCCTAGATGTGGCTACTATATTGTGATCACTACATCCGATGGATTTGGATACTGCTTTCAAACAAATTACTGCAGCATTAGTAAAGATATGATCAATACATGTTGATGATTTAATTCCTGTACTGTTTGTAACTACCCTGGTAGGTTGATTGATAACCTGAACTAGGTTGCAGGCACTGGTTACAGTTTGAAGCTTTCTCTTGTTTGGGCAGCCCGATGAAAGCCTGTCAATATTTAAATCACCCAGAGAGTATACCTCTCTATTGATATCACATATATTATAAAGCATTTCACACATATTATCCAGATACTGACTGTTAGCGCTTGGTGGTCTATAGCAGCTTCCCGCCAGAATGGGCTTTAGGTGAGGCAGATGAACCTGTAGCCATATTACTTCAACAGTATTTAACATGAGATCCTCTCTAAGCTTTACAGGAATGTGGTTCTGAACATAGACGTCAACACCGCCCCCGTTGGCATTTCTGTATTTTCAGTAAATGTTAAAAGGCCATTCTACTGCCAGTGTTTATCTATGGAGATTGCATGGCTGTGTGCTCGATTTCATACACCTGTCAGCAACGGGGGTTTGGCTGAAATAGCCGAATCCACTAATTTGAAGGGGTGTCCACATACTTTTGCATATATAGTGGATCAACATGATAGCTTTACCATGTTTTGAGACTAGTGTTTGTTTACATTTACTTTGTGTTTACAAACACTTTAGTAAAACAATACCTACATGTTTCAAGCAGAACAACATCAAATCCCTGTGCCTAAGAACACCAAGGTAACCTGCCTAAATCACTATCTCCCCGTAGCACTCACGTCTGTAGTCATGAAATGATTTGAAAGGCTGGTCATGGCTCACATCAACATCGTAAACCCAGACACCCTGGACCCACTCCAATTTGCATACCACCCCAACAGACCCACAGATTATGCAATCTCTATTGCACTCCACACTGCCCTCTCCCACGTGGATAAGAGGAACACCTACTGTCCATTGACTACAGCTCAGTGCCCTCCAAGCTCATCACTAATCTTAGGACCCTGGGACTGAACACTTCCGTCTGCAACTGGATCCTGGACTTCCTGACGGGCCGCCCCCAGGTGGTGAGGGTAGGCAACAACACATCCTCCACGCTGACCTCAACACGGGGCCCCCCAGGGGTGTGTGCTTAGTCCCCTCCTGTATTCCCTGTTCCTCCCATGACCGTGTGGCCGCTCAAAACTCCAACATTACGTTTGCTGACGACATGACAGGGGTTGAAAGGATTTGGCATGGGCCCTCAGATCCTCAAAAAGTTATACAGAAGCACCATTGAGAGAATCTTGTCTGGATGCGTCACCGCCTGGTATGGCAACTGCTTGGCATCCGACCACAAGGCGCTAGAGGGTAGTGCGTACGGCCCAGCACATCAATGAGGCCAAGCTCCCTGCCATCCAGGACCTCTATACCAGGCGGTGTCAGAGGAAGGCCCTAAAAATTGTCAAAGACTCCAGCCACCCAAGTCATAGACTGTTCTCTCTATGCACCAAGTCTGGAACCAACAGGACCCTGAACAGCTTCTACCCCCAAGCCATAAGACTGCTAAATAGTTAGTTAAATAGTTAACCAAATAGCTACCCGGAATATCTGCATTGACTCTTTTTGCACTAACTGTTTTGACTCATCACATACGCTGCTGCTACTGTTTATTATCTGTCACTTTATTGAGAGTTATATGTACATATCTACCTCAACTACCTCGTTCCCCTGCACATGGACTCGGTACTGATACCCCGTTTATATAGCATAGTTATCGTTACTCATTGTGTATTTATTCCTGGTGTTATTATAATTTTTTATTATTTCTCTATTTTCTTTCTCTCTGCATTGTTGGGAAGGGCCCGTAAGTAAACATTTCACTGTTAGTCCACACCTGCTCTTTACGAAGTATGTGACGAATAAAATTCGATTTTATTTGATTTGAGCTTATATTTTGGGTTCTGACAGTGTACGACAGTTGAACTAATCTCGTGAGGCATTAAAACATTTA
>NW_028156757.1:30000-32500 GCF_964263955.1 Coregonus lavaretus
TCCGTACTTCCCTCCATCTCTCCATCCGTACTTTCCTCCATCTCTCCATCCGTATTTCCCTCCATCTCTCCATCCGTACTTCCCTCCATCTCTCCATCCGTACTTCCCTCCATCTCTCCATCCGTACTTCCCTCCATCTCTCCATCCGTACTTCCCTCCATCTCTCCATCCGTACTTCCCTCCATCTCTCCATCCGTACTTCCCTCCATCTCTCCATCCGTACTTCCCTCCATCTCTCCATCCGTACTTCCCTCCATCTCTCCATCCGTACTTCCCTCCATCTCTCCATCCGTACTTCCCTCCATCTCTCCATCCGTACTTCCCTCCATCTCTCCATCCGTACTTCCCTCCATCTCTCCATCCGTACTTCCCTCCATCTCTCCATCCGTATTTCCCTCCATCTCTCCATCCGTACTTCCCTCCATCTCTCCATCCGTACTTCCCTCCATCTCTCCATCCGTACTTCCCTACATCTCTCCATCCGTACTTTCCTCCATCTCTCCATCCGTACTTCCCTCCATCTCTCCATCCGTACTTCCCTCCATCTCTCCATCCGTACTTCCCTCCATCTCTCCATCCGTACTTCCCTCCATCTCTCCATCCGTACTTCCCTCCATCTCTCCATCCGTATTTCCCTCCATCTCTCCATCCGTACTTCCCTCCATCTCTCCATCCGTACTTCCCTCCATCTCTCCATCCGTACTTCCCTCCATCTCTCCATCCGTATTTCCCTCCATCTCTCCATCCGTACTTCCCTCCATCTCTCCATCCGTACTTCCCTCCATCTCTCCATCCGTACTTCCCTCCATCTCTCCATCCGACTCCTGTTCCTGTTCCGTATGTGCCCAAACGAAAACACCTCGGAATGCCCCGGCAGGCAAACTAGTTCCTCTTCCAGTGCCTCAGCAACCTTGGTCACACCTGTCCATAGACTTTGTCACCGACCTTCCACGTTCTGAAAGCTTCACCACAGTCATGGTGTTCATAGATCGTTTCTCCAAATCATGCCGTTTTTTGCCACTAACTGGTTTTCCTTCTGCTCTCCAGGTCGCTGAGGTCTTGTTCCAACAGGTCTTCCGGCATTATGGACTTCCGGAGGACATCGTCTCGGACCGTGGCCCCCAATTCACCTCCCGAGTGTGGAAGGCTTTCCTAGAGAAGATCGGGGCCACGGCTAGCCTCACTTCCGGGTATAGTCCTCAGTCTAATGGGCAGGTGGAGCGCATGAACCAGGAGTTGAGGAGGTTTCTTCGTTGCCATTGTCAGGACCGGCAGAGTGAGTGGGCGAGGTTTCTTCCCTGGGCAGAATATGCCCAGAACTCCCTAGTTCACTCCTCCACAGGGCTCACTCCCTTCCAGTGCGTCCTGGGGTACCAGCTGGCCCTGGCCCCTTGGACACCCAGCCAAACCGATGCGCCCACTGTCGACGAGTGGTTCCACAGGGCCGGACAGGTCTGGGATGCCGCCCATGTCCATCTCCAGAGGGCCATTAGTCGGCAGAAGGACCAAGCTGACCGCCACCACAGTGAGGCCCCTGTATTCCAGCCTGGTGATCGTGTCTGGCTGTCCACAAAAAACCTCACCCTCCGCCTGCCCTGCAAGAAACGGAGCCCCCGGCGGATAAAACTGAGCTCTCCGGCGGATAAATGAGGTATCATACCGGCTGCTCCTTCCCCGTCACTACCGTGTCTCACCCACTTTTCATGTGTCTCTCCTCAGGCTGGTGGTTCCTGGTCCTCTTGCGGATGCCGTCCCCCGGGGTACGCCCCCTCCGCCCCTGGACATTGACGGGAGTCTGGCATATGCGGTGAGGGACCTGCTGGACTCCAGGTTCCGTGGAGTACGGCTCCATTACCTGGTGGACTGGGAGGGGTATGGTCCTGAGGAGAGGAGCTGGGTTCCGGCTGGGGACGTTCTGGGGACCCCAGCCTAATTTGGGACTTCCACCGTCGCCGCCCTGACCGGCCCGCTCCTCGTCCTCAGGGTCGTCCTCCTGACCGGCAACGTCCTGCGGCTGGAGCCACGCGTCCGGGGGGAGGGGGGGGGGGGGGGGGGGGGAGTACTGTCACGTCTCCTCCCGTTGCTCCCCTCCGGCGCTCTGATTCGCCGGTCCACTGAGCCACTGGTCTGAGCGTACCACCTCGACAACACAGGAATGGAAACCCAACGCACCCTGATCACCTCCAGCGCACCAGCACCTCATCATCTCATCACCACCCCTGTTTAGCCCTGGACTGTTCTGGATGATGTTGTGTGTGATTGTTTAGAGTCGTGTCGGTTACTCTCTCTTTGTTATTCTCTTTCTCATTATTAAGTAAACCTTGACCTTGTTAATTCCTGCGTCTGCGTCCTGCCTCTTCGTATACTCAGTACTCATCACAAAGGCATAAGGTTTGGGAAAGGGTTAAAACAGAAACAAGGGTCTTAAGGATTGGACCCTTTTTTTAAATTTTCGCCTAAAATGACATAGCCAAATCTAACTGCCTGTAGCTCAGGACCT
>NW_028156756.1:0-20000 GCF_964263955.1 Coregonus lavaretus
ATCAAGCAAGCATCAGCTGCCTTAGGGAAACTCAGACGCAGGGTCTTCCAAAACAGCCTCTCCACCTCCACACCGAAGTCACAGTCTATCAAGCCGTCTGCATCACCACACTTCTTTACAGCTGTTCTATCAAGCTGTCTGCATCACCACACTTCTTTACGGCTGTTCTATCAAGCCGTCTGCATCACCACACTTCTTTACAGCTGTTCTATCAAGCCGTCTGCATCACCACACTTCTTTACGGCTGTTCTATCAAGCTGTCTGCATCACCACACTTCTTTACGGCTGTTCTATCAAGCTGTCTGCATCACCACACTTCTTTACGGCTGTTCTATCAAGCCGTCTGCATCACCACACTTCTTTACAGCTGTTCTATCAAGCCGTCTGCATCACCACACTTCTTTACGGCTGTTCTATCAAGCCGTCTGCATCACCACACTTCTTTACGGCTGTTCTATCAAGCCGTCTGCATCACCACACTTCTTTACAGCTGTTCTATCAAGCCGTCTGCATCACCACACTTCTTTACAGCTGTTCTATCAAGCCGTCTGCATCACCACACTTCTTTACAGCTGTTCTATCACGCCGTCTGCATCACCACACTTCTTTACAGCTGTTCTATCAAGCCGTCTGCATCACCACACTTCTTTACAGCTGTTCTATCAAGCCGTCTGCATCACCACACTTCTTTACAGCTGTTCTATCAAGCCGTCTGCATCACCACACTTCTTTACAGCTGTTCTATCAAGCCGTCTGCATCACCACACTTCTTTACAGCTGTTCTATCAAGCCGTCTGCATCACCACACTTCTTTACAGCTGTTCTATCAAGCCGTCTGCATCACCACACTTCTTTACAGCTGTTCTATCAAGCCGTCTGCATCACCACACTTCTTTACGGCTGTTCTATCAAGCCGTCTGCATCACCACACTTCTTTACAGCTGTGAAGCCTGGGTCACTTACAGTCCCCACAACAAGCAGCTCGAGCGATTCCACATAAGATGCCTGCAGTGCATCCTGGGAATCACCTGGTGACCGGTGTGCCCCATACAGAAATACTTGCTAAGACCAACTGCAAGAGTATGGAGGCCATGGTCACCTGACACCAACTGCGCTGGCTTGGGCACGTCATTAGAATGTTTCAGGAGCGCTTGCTGCGGAAGATCCTGTATGGCCAGCTACATGTTGGCCGGCGGTCTGCAGGGGGACAGATGAAGCGCTACAAGGACCAGCTGAAAACGTCACTGAAGAAGTGCAACATCAAACCACTGACCTAGAGACGCTGCTGCCAACCGTTCCACCTGGCGGCAGCTCTGCAGAGCGGTGTACAGAGGAGAGGAGCACAAAGAAACAGCAAAAACAGCTCAGGAGACATACAGCCATGCTGCCCCCACCAACACAGACTGAGACATACAACCATGCTGCCCCCTCCCAACACAGACTGAGACATACAACCATGCTGCCCCGCTAACACAGACTGAGACATACAACCATGCTGCCCCCGCTAACACAGACTGAGACATACAACCATGCTGCCCCCACCACAACAGACTGAGACATACAACCATGCTGCCCCCTCCAACACAGACTGAGACATACAACCATGCTGCCCCCACCAACACAGACTGAGACATACAACCTTGCTGCCCCACCAACACAGACTGAGACATACAACCATGCTGCCCCCTCCAACACAGACTGAGACATACAACCATGCTGCCCCGCTAACACAGACTGAGACATACAACCATGCTGCCCCCGCTAACACAGACTGAGACATACAACCATGCTGCCCCCACCAACACAGACTGAGACATACAACCATGCTGCCCCACCAACACAGACTGCACATGCCCCACCTGCAATAAAGCTGGTGGATCTTGGATTGGACTCTACAGTCACCAAAGAATTCACTGTTAACTCAGAAGTGGAAGTCATCATGGGATACGATGGACTACCATAACGTAATGTGTGTGAGAGAGAGAGAGAGAGAGAGAGAGAGAGAGAGAGAGAGAGAGAGAGGAGAGAGAGAGAGAGAGAGAGAGAGAGAGAGAGAGAGAGAGAGAGAGAGAGAGAGAGAGAGAGAGAGAGAGAGAGAGAGAGAGAGAGGCATCAAAGCCAAAGGAACTGAATAATATTAAGAAATGCTATAGATGGAAGGAAAGTAGTGTTGAAACCTAACAAAAAACAATTAGGAAACAACAAATTCAATCCATTCTAGACAACTTCCTGGACAAAACGTTCCACTGTAATAGTGAAGGTGTAAACTTGGCAGTAGAAAACCTAAACAGTATATTTTGACCTCTCAGCTTCCCTATCAAATCTAAAAATCTCTAACAGAAAACCAAAGAAAAGTAATAACAGTGATAAATGGTTTGATGAAGAATGCAAAAAACCTAAGAAAGAAATTGAGAAACCTATCCAACCAAAAACATAGAGACCCAGAAAACCTGAGCCTACGCCTTCACTATGGTGAATCACTAAAACAATACAGAAATACACTACGGAAAAAGAAGAACAGCATGTCAGAAATCAGCTCAATGTAATTGAAGAATCCATAGACTCTAACCACTTCTGGGAAAATTGGAAAACACTAAACAAACAACAACACGAAGAGCTATCTATCCAAAACGGAGATGTATGGGTAAACCACTTCTCCAACCTTTTTGGCCCTATAACAGAGAACAAACAGCAAAAAAATATACATGATCAAATGCAAATCTTAGAATCAACTATTAAAGACTACCAGAACCCACTGGATTCTCCAATTACATTGAATGAACTACAGGACAAAATACAAACCCTCCAACCCAAAAAGTCCTGTGGTGTTGATGGTATCCTCAATGAAATGATAAAATATACAGACCACAAATTTCAATTAGCTATACTTAAACTCTTTAACATCATCCTTAGCTCTGGCATCTTCCCCAATATTTGGAACCAAGGACTGATCACCCCAATCCACAAAAGTGGAGACAAATTTGACCCCAATAACTACTGTGGGATATGCGTCAGCAGCAACCTTGGGAAAATCCTCTGCATTATCATTAACAGCAGACTAGTTCATTTCCTCAGTGAAAACAATGTACTGAGCAAATGTCAAATTGGCTTTTTACCAAATTACCGTACGACAGACCACGTATTCACCCTGCACACCCTAATTGACAAACAAACAAACCAAAACAAAGGCAAAGTCTTCTCATGCTTTGTTGATTTCAAAAAAGCTTTTGACTCAATTTGGCATGAGGGTCTGCTATACAAATTGATGGAAAGTGGGGTTGGGGGAAAAACATACGACATTATAAAATCCATGTACACAAGCAACAAGTGTGCGGTTAAAATTGGCAAAAAACACACACATTTCTTTCCACAGGGCCATGGGGTGAGACAGGGATGCAGTTTAAGCCCCACCCTCTTCAACATATATATCAACGAATTGGCGAGGGCACTAGAACAGTCTGCAGCACCCGGCCTCACCCTACTAGAATCTGAAGTCAAATGTCTTCTGTTTGCTGATGATCTGGTGCTTCTGTCACCAACCAAGGAGGCCTACAGCAGCACCTAGATCTTCTGCACAGATTCTGTCAGACCTGGGCCCTGACAGTAAATCTCAGTAAGACAAAAATAATGGTGTTCCAAAAAAGGTCCAGTTGCCAGGACCACAAATACAAATTCCATCTAGACACCGTTGCCCTAGAGCATACAAAAAACTATACATACCTCGGCCTAAACATCAGCGCCACAGGTAACTTCCACAAAGCTGTGAACGATCTGAGAGACAAGGCAAGAAGGGCCTTCTATGCCATCAAAAGGAACATAAAATTTGACATACCAATTAGGATCTGGCTAAAAATACTTGAATCAGTTATAGAACCCATTGCCCTTTATGGTTCTGAGGTCTGGGGTCCGCTCACCAACCAAGAATTCACAAAATGGGACAAACACCAAATTGAGACTCTGCATGCATAATTCTGCAAAAACATCCTCCGTGTACAACGTAAAACACCAAATAATGCATGCAGAGCAGAATTAGGCCAATACCCGCTAATTATCAAAATCCAGAAAAGAGCCGTTAAATTCTATAACCACTTAAAAGGAAGCGATTCCCAAACCTTCCATAACAAAGCCATCACCTACAGAGAGATGAACTTGGAGAAGAGTCCCCTAAGTAAGCTTGTCCTGGGGCTCTGTTCACAAACACAAACAGACCCCACACATCCCCAGGACAACAACAACAACAACAACACAATAAGACCCAACCAAATCATGAGAAAACAAAAAGAGAATTACTTGACACATTGGAAAGAACAAACAAATAAACAGAGCAAACTAGAATGCTATTTGGCCCTAAACAGAGAGTACACAGTTGCAGAATACCTGACCACTGTGACTGACCCAAACTTAAGGAAAGCTTTGACTATGTACAGACTCAGTGAGCATAGCCTTGCTATTGAGAAAGGCCGCCGTAGGCAGACCTGGCTCTCAAGAGAAGACAGGCTATGTGCACACTGCCCACAAAATGAGGTGGAAACTGCGCTGCACTTCCTAACCTCCTGCCAAATGTATGACCATATTAGAGACACATATTTCCCTCAGATTACACAGATTCACAAAGAATTCGAAAACAAACCCAATTTTGATAAACTCCCTTATCTACTGGGTGAAAAACCAGTGTGCCATCACAGCAGCAAGATTTGTGACCTGTTGCCACAAGAAAAGGGCAATCAGTGAAGAACAAACACCATTGTAAATACAACCCATATTTATGTTTATTTATTTTCCCATTTGTACTTTAACTATTTGCACATTGTTACAACACTGTATATATACATAATATGACATTTTAAATGTCTTTATTCTTTTGAAACTTCTGAGTGTAATGTTTACTGTTAATATTTATTGTTTATTTCACTTTTGTTTACTATCTACTTCACTTGCTTTGGCAATGTTAACACACGTTTCCCATGCCAATAAAGCCCTTAAATTGAAATTGAATTGAATTGAATTGAGAGAGAGAGAGAGAGAGAGAGAGAGAGAGAGAGACAGAGAGACAGAGAGACAGAGAGAGAGAGAGAGAGAGAGAGAGAGAGAGAGAGAGACAGAGAGACAGAGAGAGACAGAGAGAGAGAGAGAGAGAGAGAGAGAGAGAGAGAGAGAGAGAGAGAGAGAGAGAGAGAGGTACACAGTGTTAAAAGGGCCGTCCGGGAAGGAGAGAGGTCTTCCGTTAGGGGCTCCAGTGAACAGAGAGAGGAAAGCTTGATTTGCATTATATTACATGACATTATATTACATGACATTATATTACATACTGTACAACATTCACACTTCATTTCCCCTGTAGTTACTAAGCCTGTATGAAGGTCTGACACTTCTGGCATCGCCAAGCCTCCAGGCTCTGACCCCTCACACACACACCCACACACACACACACACACACACACACACACACACACACACACACACACACACACACACACATACATACACACACACACACACATACACACACACACACACACACACACACACAGAACCAATAGACAGACAGAACCAACAGACAGAACCAACAGACAGACAGACAGACAGAACCAACAGACAGACAGAACCAACAGACAGACAGAACCAATAGACAGACAGAACCAACAGACAGACAGACATAGCCAACAGACAGAACCAACAGACAGACAGACAGACAGACAGACAGACAGAACCAATAGACAGACAGACAGACAGAACCAACAGACAGATAGAACCAACAAACAGACAGAACCAATAGACAGCCAGAACCAACAGACAGACAGACCCAACAGACAGACAGACAGACATACATAATCAACAGACAGACAGACAGACAGGCAGGCAGGCAGGCAGACAGACAGACAGACAGACAGACAGACAGAACCAATAGACAGACAGAACCAACAGACAGACAGACAGACAGAACCAACAGACAGACAGAACCAATAGACAGACAGAACCAACAGACAGACAGACATAGCCAACAGACAGAACCAACAGACAGACAGACAGACAGACAGAACCAATAGACAGACAGACAGACAGAACCAACAGACAGATAGAACCAACAAACAGACAGAACCAATAGACAGCCAGAACCAACAGACAGACAGACAGAACCAACAGACAGACAGACAGACATACATAATCAACAGACAGACAGACAGACAGACAGGCAGGCAGGCAGACAGACAGACAGACAGACAGACAGACAGACAGACAGACAGACAGACAGACAGACAGACAGACAGAACCAATAGACAGACAGAACCAATAGACAGACAGAACCAATAGACAGACTTAACCAACAAACAGACAGAACCAACAGACAGACAGAACCAACAGACAGACAGAACCAACAGACAGACAGAACCAATAGACAGACAGAACCAACAGACAGACTTAACAGCCACTGGTCTGACTCACCTATCATCAGCCATAGAGAATAGACTGTGTGTGTGTGAGTCAGTGTGGAGATATGTATTGGGGGTTTTGCTTCTCTAAGCCATCGCGACCACACTGGTGACCTTACTGACTTTGTGACACTCTGGCTTCCAGTCCTGTCCAGTGTTTTCAATTTCCCACCGCAACATATTTATCTGCGTGTCCATAGCACTGATAAGGTATAAGCAAATGTGATATGTTTATAGCTAGTAGACGTGGTGCTCAGGGGTTAAATGAATGCTATTGTCATACATTCCACCAGATTGATTCATTGCACAGATCCTCCCTGGTCTATCTTGAAAAATGCATCACAATTATACTAACTAGAATAGTTCAAGTTCATATGAAGGTATATATAAAATGTTTTCTCCAGGACATGTGTGTGTATGTTTCTTTCCATACAGGCCGCTACCTCTCCCTAATTCTTTGTGTATCTGTGTTCCCCAGGACTCCCTTCGCCAGAAGGAGGACCGCATAGAGGAGCTGGAGGAGGCTCTGAGAGAGAGTGTCCAGATCACAGCAGAGAGAGAGATGGTGCTGGCTCAGGAGGAAGCTGCCCGCACACACACTGAGAAACAGGTGAGTGGTGCAGTCACACACACACACACACTTTCACAGAACACACTCACAGAAACAGAAACGCCACCATGAACAACACACTCTATGTAACAGACACACAAGGAACCATCTTTGGCGAGACAGAGAAACAAGGACCCAGCTTCACAATCATCTGCGTAGCAGTGGTGGAATGTCAAGTCTAACAACATTCTAGACATAATCCTGTACTCAAGCCCTCTCTGTTACACACAGAACCAAATCCCCCCCTCAGAGCCTTCCTCTGTGTCTCCACCCATCCATCCAAGATGGAGAAATCACTTCCGTTTCTCCTGGCCAAAAGTCCACAGTGTTGCTAATGCACTAGGCTGGCATCTCTTGAGCCCACAGTTAATGGCATGAGTTAGACCCACGTCAATGCCCCTCGGCGAAGGCCTCCTGTCAAAACCCTCCATTATACACACACTCCTGAAGCAGCAACTCAGAGAAGGCCTCCCCTGTCTTATAGCAATGCATCTCCAGCCATGCCAACACCCTGAATACCCTGCCGACCCCCTGAATACCATGCCAACCCCCTGAATACCATGCCAACCCCCTGAATACCCTGCCGACCCCCTGAATACCATGCCAACCCCCTGAATACCATGCCAACCCCCTGAATACCCTGCCGACCCCCTGAATACCATGCCAACCCCCTGAATACCATGCCAACCCCCTGAATACCATGCCAACCCCCTGAATACCCTGCCGACCCCCTGAATACCATGCCAACCCCCTGAATACCATGCCAACCCCCTGAATACCATGCCAACCCCCTGAATACCCTGCCGACCCCCTGAATACCATGCCAACCCCCTGAATACCATGCCAACCCCCTGAATACCCTGCCGACCCCCTGAATACCATGCCAACCCCCTGAATACCATGCCAACCCCCTGAATACCATGCCAACCCCCTGAATACCATGCCAACCCCCTGAATACCATGCCGACCCCCTGAATACCATGCCAACCCCCTGAATACCCTGCCAATGGGGCCCGTTTAAGTGGGACGGGTGTGTGTGTTTGTGTCCAGTCTTAATTTGGAAAGTAAATAACTCTATGAAGAACAGGTTCCCTTCACTTCAGTTTACATCAGCTGCTTGGCTGGTCTGAAACACACACACACACACACACACACACACACACACACACACACACACACACACACACACACACACACACACACACACACACACACACACACACACACACACACACACACACACACACACACACACACACACACACACACTCTCACACACACACACACACACACACACACACACACACACACACACACACACACACACACTCACACACACACACACACACACACACACACACACACACACACACACACACACACACACACTCACACACACACACACACACACACACACACACACACACACACACACTCACACACACACACACACACACACACACACACACACACACACACACACACACACACACACACTCACACACACACACACACACACACACTCACACACACACACACACACACACACACACACTCACACACACTCACACACACACACACACACACACACACACACACACACACACACTGCTCTGTGTGTGTTCGTGTATGGCGAGGAGTGGTGTGTCATTGCGATGCGTCGATAGGGATTAACAGCACACCACAGCTGTGTCTTTATACCAGCCTACTGGAGAGAGAGCGTCAAACTGGAAGAACCCTGAATGACTGTCATCTGAGGTGGATGGACTGAAGGACGGTAAACAGGGACTCTCGCTGCCCAGTATATGGAAGCTGGACAGACTGGGGATCAATGAGGTCACTCACTTTCTGTCCACTGTGGAGTATTGGCCATGGAAGTGTTTCCTCCTTCTCCTCCCTGTCACTCTTAATCACAATAAAACTCACAGCTGTAGAGTCTGTCTCCTAATGGTTTGTTTTACAATAACTTCATTAATAAAGAGCTTTTCATACATGAGACATTTCCCGTTAGTGAACCTGGGCTCTGGACCCAACCATACAATGCCGTCTCCTCCACATCCATTCCTCCCCACCCCAGTCAATGCCTGACTCCACCCCAGGAAGGGTGTAGGGTGGACAGGTCACGGTCTAGGTCCGGCCTGGTATCCCCTCCCCTGGTTCTCACTCGTTAATTTGGGCTATGACCCTATGGGCCCTGGTCAAAAGTAGTGCACTATATAGGGAATAGGGTGCTATTTGGGACACAGCCCTGGTCTGGTCCGGTCCGGTCCAGGCTAGGCACCACCAGGCTTCAGACAGGGTGGATCTCCTTAAGTTGCCCCCTTGAGGTTAATTATATCTGGGCTCTAGTAGGGGGCCAACTGGGCTGCTAAGCCTTCCGCTTCCAGGGATTTGCCGACTCATAGAGCCAGTGTGTGTGTGTTCGTGGGTGTATTTGTGTGTGAGCGGACTTCCAGAGACTTCCAGGCTTATAGAGCCAGGCTCCAGGATCTATGGCCAGGGGCCAGCATGCAGGGCCAGGTTGGGGGAGAGGAAGCTGGGGTACAGGCATGAGACTGGATGGGGACCGGTGGTGCTCAATGCTCAGCCTCTTTCTTTAACACACAAACACATGCAGGAAGGCAAGGACATAGCTAATTAGTTATTCCACCTGTTCTACAGCCAGGTCCAATGTTAACCCAGCCCCGGCCACAGGAACACCAGGGGAATAAACCCCACAGCCAGGACAGGAAAGAGAGACTAACAACTATTTAAGTATTAAACCCAGAAGGAGCCAGCCAAGCTAGCCGAGCCAAAATGACATTTTTGGACATTTACCTGGAAATACACTTTTAAATCACTTTTAAATAGTTCTAAAAGTGATGCCTATAGGACTATTGTCCATGCACACTCATAGTGAGCTTGACTCAGGGTTCATTAAGGTCACGCCCCCTGCCTGACCTCCACACACTCATCCTGCTCTGTTTGTTTTCTCTCTTCTCCTCCATCTCTCTATCCTCTCTCCATCTCTGGTGTTCTTCCTCCATCTCTCCATCCTCTCTCCATCTCTGGTGTTCTTCCTCCATCTCTCTATCCTCTCTCCATCTCTGGTGTTCTTCCTCCATCTCTCTATCCTCTCTCCATCTTTAGTGTTCTTCCTCCATCTCCCCATCCTCTCTCCATCTCTGGTGTTCTTCCTCCATCTCCCCATCCTCTCTCCATCTCTGGTATTCTCCCCCCTCACCTACATAAATATTCAGACCCTTTGCTATGAGACTCGAACTTGAGCTCAGCTGCATCCTGTTTCCATTGATCATCCCTGATATGTTTCTACAACTAGATTGGAGTCCAGCTGTGGTAAATTCAATTGATTGGACATGATTTGGAAAGGCACACACACCCGTCTATATAAGGTCCCACAGTTGACAGTGCATGTCAGAGCAAAAACCAAGCCATGAGGTCGAAGGAATTGTCCTTAGAGCTCCGAGACAGGATTGTGTCGATGCACAGATCTGGCGAAGGGTACCAAAACATTTCTGCAGCATTGAAGGTCCCCAAGAACACAGTGGCTTCCATCATTCTTAAATGGAATAAGTTTGAGCCAAACTGAGCAACTGTGGGAGAAGGGCCTTGGTCAGGGAGGTGACCAAGAACCTGATGGTCACTCTGACAGAGCTCCAGAGTTCCTCTGTGGAGATGGGAGAACCTTCCAGAAGGACAACCATCTCTGCAGCATTCCACCAATCAGGCCTTTATGGTAGAGTGGCCAGACGGAAGCCACTCCTCAGTAAAAGGCACATGACAGCCCGTTTGGAGTTTGCCAAAAGGCACTTAAAGACTCTCAGACAATGAGAAACAAGATTCTCTGAACTGATAAAACCATGATTGAACTCTTTGGCCTGAATGCCAAGCGTCACGTCTGGAGGAAACCTGGCACCATCCCTACGGGGAAGCATGGTGGTGGCAGCATCATGCTGTGGGGATGTTTTTCAGTGGCAGGGACTGGGAGACTAGTCATGATCGAGGCAAAGATGAATGGAGCAAAGTACAAAGAGATCGTTGATGAAAACTTGCTCCAGAGCGCTCAGGACCTCAGACTGGGGCGCAGGTTCACCTTCCAACAGGACAACGACCCTAAGCACACAGTCAAGACAACGCAGGAGTGGCTTCGGGACAAGTCTCTGAATGTCCTTGAGTGGTCCAGCCAGAGCCCGGACTTGAACCCGATCTAACATCTCTGGAGAGACCTGAAAATAGCTGTGCAGCAACGCTCCCCATCTAACCTGACAGAGCTTGAGAGGATCTGCAGAGAACAATGGGAGAAACTCCCCAAATACAGGTGTGCCAAGCTTGTAGCGTCATACCCAAGAAGACTCTAGGCTGTAATCGCTGCCAAAGGTGCTTCAACAAAGTACTGAGTAAAGGGTCTGAATGCTTATGTAAATGTAATATTTCAGTTTTTTATTTTTAATAAATTTGCTAACATTTCAAAAACCTGTTTTTGCTTTGTCATTATGGGGTATTGTGTGTAGATTGATGCCGGAAAAAAACGATTTAATCAATTTTAGAATAAGGTTGTAACCTAATAAAATGTGGAAAAAGTCAAGGGGTCTGAAAACTCTCTGAAGGCACTGTAACTGAAAAAACAGTAGCCATTCTCCACTAGCAGTTGAAACACCATCTGGCCTACGACAGAGCTCTTCTGAGTGTTACTGTAAAGACTAAGAGGAGGAGGAGCGAGGAGGAGAGAGAGATAGATGGAGACTAAGGCACTTTCAAGTATTGGAGATCCTCTTCCTGGAGATCTACCGTCCTGTGGGTTTTCAGCCCAACCCTCTTCCTGGAGATCTACCGTCCTGTGGGTTTTCAGCCCAACCCTCTTCCTGGAGATCTACCGTCCTGTGGGTTTTCAGCCCAACCCTCTTCCTGGAGATCTACCGTCCTGTGGGTTTTCATCCCAACCCTCTTCCTGGAGATCTACCGTCCTGTGGGTTTTCAGCCCAACCCTCTTCCTGGAGATCTACCGTCCTGTGGGTTTTCATCCCAACCCTCTTCCTGGAGATCTACCGTCCTGTGGGTTTTCAGCCCAACCCTCTTCCTGGAGATCTACCGTCCTGTGGGTTTTCATCCCAACCCTCTTCCTGGAGATCTACCATCCTGTGGGTTTTCATCCCAACCCTCTTCCTGGAGATCTACCGTCCTGTGGGTTTTCATCCCAACCCTCTTCCTGGAGATCTACCGTCCTGTGGGTTTTCAGCCCAACCCTCTTCCTGGAGATCTACCGTCCTGTGGGTTTTCAGCCCAACCCTCTTCCTGGAGATCTACCATCCTGTGGGTTTTCAGCCCAACCCTCTTCCTGGAGATCTACCGTCCTGTGGGTTTTCATCCCAACCCTCTTCCTGGGTTAGCTGCTCAACAAGACCTGAATCAGATATGCTAAATTAGGGTTGGACTGAAAACCTACAGGACAGTAGATCTCCAGGAAGAGGGTTGGCAGCCCTGCGCTAGAGTCATACACTATTTTTACAGCACAGCAGTGCAGCACAGCACGCCTCCACTGAGCTGACGAGACCCCTTTCCCCACTATACTAGGAGGACAGACAATCACTCCTTATTTTAGTACTTGCCCTCATGATGTGTGGAGCTGCCAAACCCACTCACCCTGCCCATGTAATGAGCCTATGTAATTAAGGGAACGTAGACTGCACAGATGTAAGCGAACGCATACCCACGCGGATGAACACACACACACACACACAGACGCACACACACACGGACGCACACACACATCGACCAGGGGTATTTCCATCACACAGTCTCCTCTGTGCTGTGCGATCGGTGACACTGATCACTCAGTGGGTTGTGGATTTACGGCCTGGCTGTGTGAAGAGGACTGGGTCGCTCAAGCGGGTCCAGTGAAAACGTTTGCCCAAGACCACATGAAAATATATACGTCCCCTCCCCTCCCTCCAGACATGACTCAGCAGTCCTATGACACACTTCATAACGCGCACTGGAGAAACAAGACCTAAGAAAGCCCAGGCCCGTTCTCTCTCCGCCTCTTCCCCTCTTTCTCCCTCGTTCTCTCTCTCCCTAATGTTGACCAGGATGAGGTGTTGTCTCGCCCTCTCTCTTCTTCCCTCTCCTCCCCCATTTCTTCCCCTCTTTCTCCAGCCCTGCCCTGCTCTGTGCTGCCCTGTCCCGTACTGTCCCCATCTCTCCTCACCCTTGGGTCTCAGAAAAGTCCATGGTTACCAACTTTCCCCAAGTCTCTCCTTAACTGCCTTCATCCAACTCTCTCTTTCTCTCTGCCACTTCCAATTTAGATTTCTTGCCTGATTTCGCTCAAAAAGCTTCTGAGCTGCTCTGTTCTGTTTCTCTGTTCTGTTCTCTCCTGTCCTGTCTGCTTTGCTTCTGCATTTTTCTATAATCTCTCTCTCTCTGTCTTCTCTCTGTCTTCTCTCCTCTCTGTCTACTCTGCTACTCACTGCTTGTGCTGTGTAGAACTACTTTCATGATCCAATGCATGACTCCAACCACACCGGCTTTAAGTGGTGCAAGGTATGAAACTCTTTCTCTTCTTTTGAGTCTTCTTTTGAATATTACATTTCTTTTGACTGCTTTTACTGCTCATTACTTTTTCCCTTTACTACTTGTTGAACTGCTTGTTGAACTGCTTGTTGAACTGCTTGTTGAACTGCTTGTTGAACTGCTTGTTGAACTGCTTGTTGAACTGCTTTCTTGGTTAAAATGTTCCAAATGTCACAGTCTGCTTTGTGCCTTCATTCCAATTGAATGTCTTCTGTGTGTCTTCATCTTTTGGGGGATTTCAATTAATTATTGTGTGACTTATGGTTTAGGTCTAAACACATAACAGCTCCTGCTTATGTTTGCCAAACGTGTCCCGTCTGCTCATGTTTCATATTTTCCCTCAGAGGATGCATCTGCATCTTAGTTTGGGGGAAAATCACAAACAGTGTTTCCCCGGAGTCCTCTCAAAGACTCTTCCATTTACAAAGCACCGTCCATCCATCTGTGATTAGGGAGGCTGTTCGCTCTCTCCTCCCCAGAAGGATGATCCATTCTTAGGGAAGGTTACCCTGACTCTTCCCCTAAAATGATGCTCTGTTCTTGAGGAGACTTTACTCACTGTCCCCCTGAAAGGATGACTTATGAAGAGTCCTCAACACTGAAGAGACCACTGTAAAGTTAACCTAGTCTCTTTTTAACTTAGGCCTCTCATTCTCTCTCTCTCTCTCTCTCTCTCTCTCTCTCTCTCTCTCTCTCTCTCTCTCTCTCTCTCTCCCTATCTCCCTCACCCTCCCCCCTCTCTCTCGCTCTCCCCCATCTCTCTCCACTTCCCTCAATCTCCTGAAGTGTGGTTTAGCTCTTTAAATATGCTAGCTGGTGCAGCGTTCTAAAAGAGAGACTTCTGAGCTCCGGAGCTTTGACTCCAGAATAAACACATGCAAACGTGGAGATGAATAGTCATGCTTGAATCATAGGGTGTTAGTGTGTGTGCGAGTGTGTGTGTGTGTGTGTGTTATGGAATGTGTGAAAATGTGGACAGCCCATACAGATGTATGATCTTAATTTGAACCAGATTGCTACAGCATGAAAATAATCCTGCAGCGACAGGAAATGTATCTTACATTTTTGTAGGGGTTGATACATTATTCGTAAGGGAAAATCAAGTCTGAAATTTCGAAGTGAAAATTACAAACTTCAGAAAAAAGTTGTCCTACAACAGGATGATTTAATTAAGATCCTACATATGTATGAATCATATTACAACAGGAGGCCATTAGTAATATATATCAATCACATTACAACAGGAGGCCATTAGTAATATGTATGAATCACATTATAACAGGAGGCCATTATTAATATGTATGAATCACATTACAACAGGAGGCCATTAGTAATATGTATTAATCACATTACAACAGGAGGCCATTAGTAATATGTATGAATCACATTACAACAGGAGGCCATTAGTAATATGTATGAATCACATTACACCAGGAGGCCATTAGTAATATGTATGAATCACATTACAACAGGAGGCCATTAGTAATATGTATGAATCACATTACAACAGGAGGCCATTAGTAATATGTATGAATCACATTACAACAGGAGGCCATTAGTAATATGTATGAATCACATTACAACAGGAGGCCATTAGTAATATGTATGAATCACATTACAACAGGAGGCCATTAGTAATATGTATTAATCACATTATAACAGGAGGCCATTAGTAATATGCTCAACTGAGTGTTCATGCTTTGTAAATAATATAGACTTCTTGTTGACAGTTAAGGTATAAGACACCATACAGCTAGTTCTCATGTTTTCACTTGGCACAGACATACCGGGCTATTTTAAAGCTTAGCCTGTCAGATTCATATCAACTAGTGTGGGTAGAGAAAACTGTCTCGGTAGTAGTTGGCCTCGGGCACAAACCTAAGATCAGTTTACTCACATCAAATCCTAAACTTCAGTATTAGGGTGAAATGCAAAACTGACCTTAGTTCAGGAAGAACTCTGTATAATAAGCAGGGGATGCTGCAGTTCCTATGAAATGCTGCAGGGGGCAGTGTGAGGGTAGAGGTGTTTGTGTGTTTGGCTGTAGAGAGAGAGAGAGTGTAATTCAGACTTAGTCAATACCTGTCTGTATTTTATGATTAACCTAGAAAGAGCAAATGAAAAACAAACCTTTCTGTTCTAGAAGAGATTATAGTGCCAAAGAGTTCTGCACCCAAAAGATAGCAACAACCAAAGGAAACCAAAGGCCTTACTTGTTGGAGTTGGCTTTGAGATCCACCTTAGAGGACGAGGTTGCTGCTTTGGCACTGCTTGTCAACTTTGGAGAAAAATAATATTAGGGGGAGAGAGGGAATGAGTGAGAGAGAGGGATGAGAGAGAGGAGGAGAGAGGAGGAGGAGAGAGAGATTGACAGAGATACAGTGGGGAAAAAAAGTATTTAGTCAGCCACCAATTGTGCAAGTTCTCCCACTTAAAAAGATGAGAGAGGCCTGTAATTTTCATCATAGGTACACGTCAACTAATACAGACAAATTGAGAATTTTTTTTCCAGAAAATCACATTGTAGGATTTTTAATGAATTTATTTGCAAATTATGGTGGAAAATAAGTATTTGGTCACCTACAAACAAGCAAGATTTCTGGCTCTCACAGACCTGTAACTTCTTCTTTAAGAGGCTCCTCTGTCCTCCACTCGTTACCTGTATGAATGGCACCTGTTTGAACTTGTTATCAGTATAAAAGACACCTGTCCACAACATCAAACAGTCACACTCCAAACTCCACTATGGCCAAGACCAAAGAGCTGTCAAAGGACACCAGAAACAAAATTGTAGACCTGCACCAGGCTGGGAAGACTGAATCTGCAATAGGTAAGCAGCTTGGTTTGAAGAAATCAACTGTGGGAGCAATTATTAGGAAATGGAAGACATACAAGACCACTGATAATCTCCCTCGATCTGGGGCTCCACGCAAGATCTCACCCCGTGGGGTCAAAATGATCACAAGAACGGTGAGCAAATATCCCAGAGCCACACGGGGGGACCTAGTGAATGACCTGCAGAGAGCTGGGACCAAAGTAACAAAGCCTACCATCAGTAACACACTACGCCGCTAGGGACTCAAATCCTGCAGTGCAAGACGTTTCCCCCTGCTTAAGGCAGTACATGTCCAGGCCCGTCTGAAGTTTGCTAGAGTGCATTTGGATGATCCAGAAGATCATTGGGAGAATGTCATATTGTCAGATGAAACCAAAATATAAATTTTTGGTAAAAACTCAACTCATCGTGTTTGGAGGACAAATAATGCTGAGTTGCATCCAAAGAACACCATACCTACTGTGAAGCATGGGGGTGGAAACATCATGCTTTGGGGCTGTTTTTCTGCAAAGGGACCAGGACGACTGATCCGTGTAAAGGAAAGAATGAATGGGGCCATGTATCGTGAGATTTTGAGTGAAAACCTCCTTCCATCAGCAAGGGCATTGAAGATGAAACGTGGCTGGGTCTTTCAGCATGACAATGATCCCAAACACACCGCCCGGGCAACGAAGGAGTGGCTTCGTAAGAAGCATTTCAAGGTCCTGGAGTGGCCTAGCTAGTCTCCAGATCTCAACCCCATAGAAAATCTTTGGAGGGAGTTGAAAGTCCGTGTTGCCCAGCGACAGCCCCAAAACATCACTACTCTAGAGGAGATCTGCATGGAGGAATGGGCCAAAATACCAGCAACAGTGTGTGAAAACCTTGTGAAGACTTACATAAAACGTTTTACCTGTGTCATTGCCAACAAAGGGTATATAACAAAGTATTGAGAAACTTTTGTTATTGACCAAATACTTATTTTCCACCACAATTTGCAAATAAATTCATAAAAAATCCTACAATGTGATTTTCTGGATTTTTTTTCCTCATTTTGTCTGTCATAGTTGACGTGTACCTATGATGAAAATTACAGGCCTCTCTCATCTTTTTAAGTGGGAGAACATGCACAATTGGTGGCTGACTAAATACTTTTTTCCCCCACTGTATATGGAGAGAGAGAGAGAGAGAGAGACAGAGACAATATAACAATATGACTTACCCGATGATGATTTATTAGTATATATTTTATTTTACCTTTATTTTACCAGGCAGGTCAGTTAAGAATAAATTCTTATTTACAATGACGACTTGGCAAATATTTGATATGTCTTGTCCCTCTCTTTTCTGGGATCTGTAATTATTCTGTAATCTCCTCCTTAATAAAGACAGTTTGAGATTACATTATTTAGCAATCTGTTAGGCATGTGGGGTCCATTGATTCATGTCATCTCATTCTGTTAGTTCTAAAGCTCTGTTCATTCTCAAACTGATTAGAGACATCACATCAACTCCCCTTTTTATCTCAAATTTTTTCAAACTTTTATTTTTCTATTTTGAACACAGTCGACGCATAGTTCCTCATCAGCATTTTCAGCCATTTGGAACACCATGTTCATGTCTTTATAAACCAAGGCTTGCTTTTATTTCCTATTTCTCTGTATAAAAAATAAATAAAAAAAACTTTTTTTGCTGATGCTGCTTTTTTTGTAAAATATTGTGCTCATCATATTCTCTCTCTTCTTTCTTCTTTGTCTCTTGTTTCACTCTCTGTTTCTTCTCTCATAGCGAGGAAAGGAGGGAAGTATCTGTTTCTTCTCTCATAGCGAGGAAAGGAGGGAAGTATCTGTTTCTTCTCTCATAGCGAGGAAAGGAGGGAAGTATCTGTTTCTTCTCTCATAGCGAGGAAAGGAGGGAAGTATCTGTTTCTTCTCTCATAGCGAGGAAAGGAGGGAAGTATCTGTTTCTTCTCTCATAGCGAGGAAAGGAGGGAAGTATCTGTTTCTTCTCTCATAGCGAGGAAAGGAGGGAAGTATCTGTTTCTTCTCTCATAGCGAGGAAAGGAGGGAAGTATCTGTTTCTTCTCTCATAGCGAGGAAAGGAGGGAAGTATCTGTTTCTGCTCTCATAGCGAGGAAAGGAGGGAAGTATCTGTTTCTTCTCTCATAGCGAGGAAAGGAGGGAAGTATCTCTAGTACCACACATGCTTCTGGACTGCTATTGTCGCTTTCTCTATGTGCTCCTGTGCGATTGGGGAGACCCTATGCACCTGTACCCTCTCACAGGGAAAGAGACATGACTGCCAGGCCAACTCACCCTAGGCCTTTATACGTGGCTGACTTTAGTTTTGGAGTTCAAGCTATCTTTTTACTGAGTTTGTACTTTTAGTTTTGGAGTTCAAGCTATCTTTTTACTGAGTTTGTACTTTTAGACAGTAAACTGACTCATGTTCATACAGTGGGGAGAACAAGTATTTGACACACTGCCGATTTTGCAGGTTTTCCTACTTACAAAGCACGTAGAGGTCTGTAATTTTTATCATAGGTACACTTCAACTGTGAGAGACGGAATCTAAAACAAAAATCCAGAAAATCACATTGTATGATTTTTAAGTAATTAATTTGCATTTTATTGCATGACATAAGTATTTGATACATCAGAAAAGCAGAACTTAATATTTGGTACAGAAACCTTTGTTTGCAATTACAGAGATCATACGTTTTCATGTAGGTCTTGACCAGGTTTGCATACACTGCAGCAGGGATTTTGGCCCACTCCTCCATACAAACCTTCTCCAGATCCTTCAGGTTTTGGGGCTGTCGCTGGGCAATACGGACTTTCAGCTCCCTCCAAAGATTTTCTATTGGGTTCAGGTCTGGAGACTGGCTAGGCCACTCCAGGACCTTGAGATGCTTCTTACGGAGCCACTCCTTAGTTGCCCTGGCTGTGTGTTTTGGGTCGTTGTCATGCTGGAAGACCCAGCCATGACCCATCTTCAATGCTCTTACTGAGGGAAGGAAGTTGTTGGCCAAGATCTCGCGATACATGGCCCCATCCATCCTCCCCTCAATACGGTGCAGCCGTCCTGTCCCCTTTGCAGAAAAGCATCCCCAAAGAATGATGTTTTCACCTCCATGCTTCACGGTTGGGATGGTGTTCTTGGGGTTGTACTCATCCTTCTTCTTCCTCCAAACACGGCGAGTGGAGTTTAGACCAAAAAGCTCTATTTTTGTCTCATCAGACCACATGACCTTCTCCCATTCCTCCTCTGGATCATCCAGATGGTCATTGGAAAACTTCAGACGGGCCTGGACATGCGCTGGCTTGAGTAGGGGGACCTTGCGTGCGCTGCAGGATTTTAATCCATGACGGCGTAGTGTGTTACTAATGGTTTTCTTTGAGACTGTGGTCCCAGCTCTCTTCAGGTCATTGACCAGGTGCTGCCGTGTAGTTCTGGGCTGATCCCTCACCTTCCTCATGATCATTGATGCCCCACAAGGTGAGATCTTGCATGGAGCCCCAGACCGAGGGTGATTGACCGTCATCTTGAACTTCTTCCATTTTCTAATAATTGC
>NW_028156755.1:0-17500 GCF_964263955.1 Coregonus lavaretus
CTCAAGTGTTAACATAAATAATGGCACACTGCCTTTTCAGAAATGAAAACAAATGTAATTCCTAAATAAAATAAATAAAATAGAAATACAAAATAACATATACATTCAATTCATTTCATCAAGAAAAAATAGTTTCCCCTCCTCCACAAAACAAACCGCTCTTTCGTAAGCCCACTTCTCCTCAAACAATGGGAGATCTTTTACAGCTGAGAAGAACTCAAAATCCACTTTTATTCTTGCTTTCACTAATCCTTTAAAAACACATCTTAAATCCTGCCCATATCCCGTTTCTATCTTATGTTTCCTACTCAGAAAAATTGACATCTTAGCTTGTCCCAAAATAAAATTTAACAGTTGACATTTTCTTTTCTGATGCTTACTATATTGAAACCCCAAAATAAAAACAGTGTTATTGAAAATCTCCCCTACAGCTGTCAACAAAGACTCCAGCATTTCCAAGAGAGGTTGTTTTGTCATGTTGTGTTGCTGCCATGCTGTGTTGTCATGTTGTGTTGCTACCATGCTGTGTTGTCATGTTGTGTTGCTACCATGCTGTGTTGTCATGTGTTGCTGCCATGCTGTGTTGTCATGTTGTGTTGCTACCATGCTGTGTTGTCATGTGTTGCTACCATGCTGTGTTGTCATGTTGTGTTGCTACCATGCTGCGTTGTCATGTGTTGCTGCCATGCTGTATTGTCATGTTGTGTTGCTACCATGCTGTGTTGTCATGTTGTGTTGTTGCCATGCTGTGTTGTCATGTGTTGCTACCATGCTGTGTTGTCATGTGTTGCTACCATGCTGTGTTGTCGTGTTGTGTTGCTACCATGATGTGTTGTCATGTGTTGCTGCCATGCTGTGTTGTCATGTTGTGTTGCTACCATGCTGTTTTGTCATGTTGTGTTGTTGCATTGCTGTGTTGTCATGTTGTGTTGTTGCATTGCTGTGTTGTCATGTGTTGCTACCATGCTGTTTTGTCATGTTGTGTTGTTGCATTGCTGTGTTGTCATGTTGTGTTGTTGCATTGCTGTGTTGTCATGTGTTGCTACCATGCTGTTTTGTCATGTTGTGTTGTTGCATTGCTGTGTTGTCATGTGTTGCTACCATGCTGTGTTGTCATGTGTTAATACCATGCTGTTTTGTCATGTTGTGTTGTTGCATTGCTGTGTTGTCATGTTGTGTTGCTACCATGCTGTGTTGTCATGTTGTGTTGTTGCCATGCTGTGTTGTCATGTTGTGTTGTTGCATTGCTGTGTTGTCATGTTGTGTTGCTACCATGCTGTGTTGTCATGTTGTGTTGTTGCCATGCTGTGTTGTCATGTGTTGCTACCATGCTGTGTTGTCATGTGTTGCTACCATGCTGTTTTGTCATGTTGTGTTGTTGCATTGCTGTGTTGTCATGTGTTGCTGCCATGCTGTGTTGTCATGTGGTGTTGCTACCATGCTGTGTTGTCATGTGTTGCTGCCATGCTGTGTTGTCATGTGTTGCTGCCATGCTGTGTTGTCATGTGTTGCTGCCATGCTGTGTTGTCATGTGTTGCTGCCATGCTGTGTTGTCATGTGTTGCTACCATGCTGTGTTGTCATGTGTTGCTGCCATGCTGTGTTGTCATGTGTTGCTGCCATGCTGTGTTGCCATGTGTTGCTGCCATGCTAGGTGGTTGTCTTTGGTCTCTCTTTATGTAGTGTTGTGGTGTCTCTCTTCATGTAGTGTTGTGGTGTCTCTCTTTATGTAGTGTTGTGGTGTCTCTCTTTATGTAGTGTTGTGGTGTCTCTCTTTATGTAGTGTTGTGGTGTCTCTCTTGTCGTGACGTATGTTTCGTCCTATATTTTATTTTATTTATTTATTTTAAATCCCAAACCCCGTCACCACAGGAGGCCTTTTACCTTTTGGTAGCCTGTCAATGTAAATAAGAATTTGTTGTCAACTGACTTGCGTAGTTAAATAAAGGTTAAATGCGATAAAACTGTGTACGCAACCAATACACTTTGATTTGTTCTCTTTGCCCTATTTATGATAGGGAGAGGAAAATAAAACCTCCCAGCGTTGTACCACCCCCTGTCTCTCTCTACCTGCCTCCCTCCCTCCCAGCGTTGTACCACCCCCTGTCTCTCCCTCCCAGCGTTGTACCACCCCCTATCTCTCCCTACCTGCCTCCCTCCCAGCGTTGTACCACCCCCTGTCTCTCTCTACCTGCCTCCCTCCCAGCGTTGTACCACCCCCTGTCACTCCCTACCTCCCCCCCACACACTTTCCCTCCATCTCTAGAATGTGCTTTCTTCCCATCTTCCCTATGTAATATGCCATTCATGTCCCTCCTGGATGCACTTCAACAAGGGTTCTTCTAAGATCCGCAAAATTCTTCGAAGAACCTTAGGGTACTTGCCAATGAAAATTGCCCCCAAAAGGTTATTCCAAGAACCCCATAGGAGGTGGGGTTCATCGAGGAACCTCCTTAGTTGGTGGGGGTTCTAGCAGGAACCTAACTGCCCAACTGAAACATTTGGATTTGAATATGAAAGGACAGCAGGTGCAGGCACTTAACTGAAAAATGTAAAGATCTCCTCAATTTAAGGTAAGGTTTGTCCCTTGTATGATCTAAATTGATATTGCTTTATAATGATACCATCTATCTTTTCAGATTTGTGCAAGTCTTTCTAAAACAGAATTTTGACGCAATTCAATTGATATCAATCAACAAAGAGGTAAGAATATGTAGGCTATAAGAATATGTTGAAGGCTAGCTGTATTGGGTGCAGATGACTGAACTGCTCACTTTTGTGTCTGTGTCTGCAGGTATACAGACGAGGAGGCATACAAAGGTATGTCAATTGGTATTGGTATGTTATGCAGATCACAGGTACCATCCTCCTCCCTTACCTCTTCAATGAAAATCCCATAGGCCTCTACATTATGGACAAGGTACAGTGCTATGACAAAGTTCAGAGGGTGAATGGGCAAGACAAAATATTGAAGTGCCTTTGAACGGGGTTTGGTAGTAGGTGCCAGGCGCACCAGTTTGTGTCAAGAACTGCAACTCTTCTGGGTTTTTCATGCTCAACAGTTTCCTGTGTGTATCAAGAATGGTCCACCACCCAAAGGACATCCAGCCAACTTGACACAACTGAGTCAACATCGGCCAGCATCCCTGTGGAACGCTTTCGACTACCTTGTAGAGTCCATGCCCCGACAAATTGAGTCTGTTCTGTGGGCAAAAGGGGGTGCAACTCAATATTATGAAGGTGTTCCTAATGTTTTGTGCACTCAGTGTACACCATCTACAGTGTGTGTATGAAAACCATTATCAAAACAGTTTTTTCATTCACACTTACCACAAAAACCAAGGTATGAATACTGTCATGTATGTGCATGTTTTGTTAAACATCTGTATAATTACTATTTTTGGGATACACAGGCTTCACCCTCCCTACACCTCTGAAGAATATAAGAGGAAACCTGTTAGATCACCATGCACTGCTAAATCATTCTGGCTATGGATACGGAGAACATCAACACATTAACATCAACACGCCAGAGGATATACCCATTGGACTTGGGGCTCTGCTGGGAGTTTACCTCATATTTTGATTTTTTTTATTCTGTTTTACCACTAAAATCATAATAGTTAATTTCTTTGCCACATTATTTTTTTATTCTGTACAGGCTTCCTTCTTTTCACTCTGTAATTTAGGTTAGTATTGTGGAGAAACTACAATGTTGTTGATCCATCCACGGTTTTCTCATATCACAACCATCAATCTCTGTAACTGTTTTAAAATCACCATTGGCCTCATGTTGAAAACCCTGAGCAGTTTCCTTCCTATCTGGCAACTATCTTTGTAGTGACTGGGTGTATTGATACACCATCTAAAGCTTAATTAATAACTTCACCATGCTCAAAGGGATATTCAGCGTCTGTTTTTTTTACCCATCTTCCAATCGGTGCCCTTCTTTGTGAGGCATTGAAATACCTCCCTGGTCTTTGTGGCTGAATCTGTGTTTGAAATTCACTACTCAAATGAGGGAATTTACAGATAATTGTACTGTATGTGTGGGATACAGAGATGGGGTAGTCATTCAAAAAATCATGTTAACCACTATCATTATTGAACACAGAATGAGTCCATGCAACTTATAATGTGATTTGTGAAGCACATTTTTACTCCTGGACTTCAGCTTAATTTATTTATTTATTTTCTAAAAATATTTCAGCTTTTCATTTTCTATTAATCCTTAAGAGACGCACGCGTGCGTTAATCTAAGTAACATAATAGCACAATCCCCATCAAAATCCGTTGGTTTAAACTAGAGATATATTTTTTTTTTAATGGGCTGCGTCTCAATCCACCACATCCGCCTACATAAAAAAAAATATTTAAAAAAATCACACTGGCCCCCTGAGTAGCTCAGTTGGTAGAGCATGGTGCTTGCAACACCAGGGTTGTGGGTTCAATTCCCATGGGGGGTCAGTATGAAAAAATAAAATAAATTATGCACTCACTAACTGTAATTCATGCTGGATAAGAGTGTCTGCTAAATGATGTAAATGTAATTGCGCTTTACTCGCTGAGCATATGGACGTTTCTACGGTCTTCTCTAGGATGTTGAAATAAATGACTAAAATGTAAACGTCAGAGCTACAGCAGTGTTTGTCAGACGAGACCTCACGAAAACGTCTGTAGTGGCCGAATAGTTTTCTATTGTGACCGCTCTATGGGACTCTTCTGAAGGTAACCAAGAAAAACAATTAGAAGTATGGAGCTAGTTTTGTGCCCTTAAAAAATATGGGGTTAAATATGCATTTAAAAAAATATATATCTATATAAATATATTTCCTGAGCTCTCTTACATCTCCTAGATATAGGACAGACATTTCAAAATCATATTCTTTATAATTTAAATGTTGTGTTAATGTGTTATTAAATGCTTTTCTATGGGCTGTAGTAGTAAAGTATATACAGTTGAAGTCAGAAGTTTACATACACTTAGTTTGGAGTCATTAAAACTCGTTTTTCAACCACTCCGCACATTTCTTGTTAACAAACTATACTTTTGGCAAGTCGGTTAGGACATCTACTTTGTGCATGACACAAGTCATTTTTCCAACAATTGTTTACAGACAGAATATTTCACTTATAATTCACTGTATCACAATTCCAGTGGGGTCAGAAGTTTACATACACTAAATTGAATGTGTCTTTAAACAGCTTGGAAAATTCCAGAAAATGATGTCATGGCTTTAGAAGCTTCTGATAGGCTAATTGACATCATTTGAGTCAATTGGAGGTGTACCTGTGGATGTATTTCAAGGCCTACCTTCAAACTCAGTACCTCTTTGCTTGACATCAGGGAAAATCAAAAGAAATAACCTTTGTTTGCAATTACAGAGATCATACGTTTCCTGTACGTCTTGACCAGGTTTGCACACACTGCAGCAGGGATTTTGGCCCACTCCTCCATACAGACCTTCTCCAGATCCTTCACGTTTCGGGGCTGTCGCTGGGCAATACGGACTTTCAGCTCCCTCCAAAGATGTTCTATTGGGTTCAGGTCTGGAGACTGGCTAGGCCACTCCAGGACCTTGAGATGCTTCTTACGGAGCCACTCCTTAGTTGCCCTGGCTGTGTGTTTCGGGTGATTGTCATGCTGGAAGACCCAGCCACGACCCATCTTCAATGCTCTTACTGAGGGAAGGAGGTTGTTGGCCAAGATCTCGCGATATATGGCCCCATCCATCCTCCCCTCAATACGGTGCAGTCGTCCTGTCCCCTTTGCAGAAAAGCATCCCCAAAGAATGATGTTTCCACCTCCATGCTTCACGGTTGGGATGGTGTTCTTGGGGTTGTACTCATCCTTCTTCTTCCTCCAAACATGGCGAGTGGAGTTTAGACCAAAAAGCTCTATGTTTGTCTCATCAGACCACATGACCTTCTCCCATTCCTCCTCTGGATCATCCAGATGGTCATTGGCAAACTTCAGACGGGCCTGGACATGCGCTGGCTTGAGCAGGGGGACCTTGCGTGCGCTGCAGGATTTTAATCCATGACGGCGTAGTGTGTTACTAATGGTTTTCTTTGAGACTGTGGTCCCAGCTCTCTTCAGGTCATTGACCAGGTCCTGCCGTGTAGTTCTGGGCTGATCCCTCACCTTCCTCATGATCATTGATGGTGAGATCTTGCATAAAATGTCTGCCCTGCTAGAGCTGCCCCGGTCAACTGTAAGTGCTGTTATTGTGAAGTGGAAATGTCTAGGAGCAACAACGGCTCAGCTGCGAAGTGGTAGGCCACACAAGCTCACAGAACGGGACCACCAAGTGCTGAAGCGCGTAGCACGTAAAAATCATCTGTCCTCTGTTGCAACACTCACTACCGAGTTCCAAACTGCCTCTGGAAGCAACGTCAGCACAATAACTTTTTGTCGGGAGCTTCATGAAATGGGTCACCATGGCCGAGCAGCCGCACACAAGCCTAAGATCACAATTTGCAATGCAAAGCGTCGGCTGGAGTGGTGTTAAGCTTGCCGCCATTGGACTCTAGAGTAGTGGAAGCGCGTTCTCTGGAGTGATGAATCACGCTTCACCATCTGGCATTCTGACGGACTAATCTAGATTTGGTGGATTCCAAGAGAACGCTACCTGCCCCAATGCATAGTGCCAACTGTAAAGGTTGGTGGAGGCGGAATAATGGTCTGGGGCTGTTTTTCATGGTTTGGGCTAGACCCCTTAGTTCCAGTGAAGGGAAATAATAATAATATACCATTTAGCAGATGTTTTTATCCAAAGCAACTTACAGTCATGCGTGCATAAATGTTTTGTGTATGGGTGGTGCCGGGGATCGAACCCACTACCCTGGCGTTACAAGCGCCATGCTCTACCAGCTGAGCTACAGAGGACCAAACTTAATGCTACAGCATACAATTACATTCTAGAATATTCTGTGCTTCCATCTTTGTGGCAACAGTTTCAGGAAGGCCCTTTCCTGTTTCAGCATGACAATGCCCCTGTGCACAAAGCAAGGTCCATACAGAAAGGGTTTGTCGAGATCGGTGTGGAAGAACTAGACTGTACAGAGCCCTGACCTCAACTCCATCGAACACCTTTGGAAGGAATTGGAACGCAGACTGCGAGCCAGGCCTAATCGCCCAACATCAGTGCCCGACCTCACTAATGCTCTTGTGATTGAATGGAAGCAAGTCCTCGCAGCAATGTTCCAACATCTAGTGGAAAGACTTCCCATAAGAGTGGAGGCTGTTATAGCAGCAAAGGGGGGGACCAACTCCGTATTAATGCCCATGAATTTGGAACGAGATGTTCAACATACTTTTGGTCATGTATTTGGAACGGGGTGTCCACATACTTTTGGTCATGTAGTGTATTTTCTTTAACGACCTTACTATTTTACCATTGATATGTTCCAGGCTACTTTGAGACATTAATCTGCTGGAATATATATCAATGGCATGTCCATATTGTTGTGAGAAATTACACTGGTCACTCAAAACATTTATAAAGTATTTATAAAGTATAAATAGCCCACACTTTAGATGAGGCCATGCAAAAAGACTTAACAATTTTTTTTGTAAATGGTTTGTAAGGACCTATATTAAACTTCTTATGAATGGAGTAATGATTAATAAACTATTTACTTCATGAATAAATGCTTTATTATATGGAGTTATTATAAAGTGCTACCAAAAAACATTTTACCCTAGTCCTGAAATCCTATAGGATTTCAATAAAAAAAATCCTACTAGAATCCTTAAGAAAATCCTTTTAGATTTTAAAACACCATTTTACGTATCACATAACACTGTTTGACGCATCAAATAAGCTTGCTGACCAATCAGGACCTGAAGATGACTGCACTTCACATAATAATTTCGTTCATAATAATAATAACGTTCATACATTTTGTACGTAGTTATTACACATTGATTACACTGTCACTCGTATTTCATATGTCACATTGATTCACCTATACATATGCTATGAGTAATAGATTTTGCCACTTGATGATCTCATTTGCATAAAGGTCATTAGGACACCGCCCAATTCTCTAGCTGCTCATTCTCTCAGGTACTGATTAAAGACGTTCATTCAACTTTCTGTTCTTCTGAGGTAAAATTGGCTAGCTAGTTAACAATGGCTGCCCAGTTTGTCGAAAATTGCAAATCTACCATCTCTGATTGCACCAGTTAACGTTAGCTAGCTAGCTAGATAGCTAGGTGTTCGGTGGGAGTGGTGTAACAGCTGCAAAGAAAGTATCTAGATAATATATAACTATCTACCTAGCTAGATAGCTAATAGCTAGCTACCTAGATCTGCCTGTCATTGACATTAAACTGAAATCAAGATTGTTGTCCATGATCTAGACCATGGTGCTTGCCTACTGAGCTGTGAGGGGAACGGCACCTCCGTACCTTCAGGCTCTGATCAGTCCCTACACCCAAACGAGGGCATTGCGTTCATCCACCTCTGGCCTGCTGGCTCCCCTACCTCTGCGGAAGCACAGTTCCCGCTCAGCCCAGTCAAAACTGTTCGCTGCTCTGGCACCCCAATGGTGGAACAAGCTCCCTCACGACGCCAGGACAGCGGAGTCACTCACCACCTTCCGGAGACACTTGAAACCCCACCTCTTTAAGGAATATCTGGGAAAGGATAAAGTAATCCTTCTACCCCCCCCCCCCCTTACCCCACCCCAAAGAAAAATAAATAAATAAACATATTGTAAAGTGGTCTGGATAAGAGCGTCTGCTAAATGACGTAAATGTAAAATGCAAAATCTAGTTATGGAAGCTATAAAACGTTAAACAGCTAGCTAGCTAGCTAGCTATGGTGATGTCTGTATGAACAACCCATTTTTTTTTTGCTAGCTGTCGTTAGTAGTTGAAACTGCATCGCCTGTCAATGCACGATTGTCATCATAGGTTGGAGGCTCTGATTTGCCACGGATTAGACAAGTGAACACTTTAGGGGTTGTTAGCTGCATAAAAATAAAATGTCACTGGACCAATCGGGTCTGATTTTATTTTTTATTTTTGTATATTCATATTTGTTTAAAAAAAATATATATACAATACAATACAATACAGACAATAGAAATGGCCGCTCCCTCAGAGTGAAGGCAAGGCCCAAAGGGATTTTCCAAGGGCAGGAAAAACCAAGCCCAGCCCGACGCCCAGGCGGGCTTGGATGTGAGCGCACCCATAATTACCTTGACCAGCACACAGCATGAAACCACAAAACATAAATAACGAAAAACATGCAGTAATCCCATCCCCACCCTCACCCCTGATTGGATAACGTAAAACATGCAGTAATCCCATCCCCACCCCTGATTGGAGGACCTATTTATACTGTACATTTGTATATATAATTATTCCATCACTCAATTCCACCCTTCAGACAGCCACAGATCAACCCATCTTTCCCAATAAATCATCATTCTACCATTTCCTCTCGCAATACATCCCTCCATTCTCCCATGGTCTCTCACCAGTGACTTGAACCTCCCCATCTGCAAAATTGCTGCCGAAATTATTTTTTAAAAACCCAAGAGCACAATGATATTTCCTATTGACTGACTGTGGTCCTTCAAATCCCTCAGCAATACAGTTTGCAGGTTCAACCGCACCCTGATATTATGGCATAACAACCATTCCTGGACCTGACTCCAAAAACCAGCCACCGATGGACAGTACCAAAAGAGATGCTCTATTGATTCTGTTTCTACATGGCAAAGTCTGCACCGGTCTGACTGTTGAATACCCCATATACTAAGCATTATTTTGTAGCGAGAATTTTATATAATATCTGTTACAAATGCACGTGTGTAAAAATGTGCAATTAAACTGGACTTCTTTACTTCAGATCAACATGTTAACAACTCACTCATCCAATCCTCACACCTCCGTTCACGCACAACGTGCCGGATACATTCTTAAAGCGACAGTATTCAACTGAGCTACGATACCATATTACTGAACACAACAATATCTCAAATTGTGGTCCTCTGTAGCTCAATTGGTAGAGCGTGGCGCTTGTAACGCCAGGGGTGGTGGGTTCGATCCCCGGGACCACCCATACGTAAATATGTATGCACACATGACTGTAAGTCGCTTTGGATAAAAGTGTCTGCTAAATGGCATATTAAATTGAAAACATTGAATTTTGTATCAGTTCATAAACCCAATGCCATGGTATTGGGACATCAAATATCTGTACCCAACTATTCTGAATTTTATGTGGCATAGTTGTCAACCCCTAGCCATTTTAAGCCATTTATGATTTTTAATTGGTGGCAGACAAACTAATTAATTCCTTTCTCTTTTAAGTAAAGCCTTTTCCATTTTTGTGGCAGAGCTGCAATGAGTTGGTTATAATTTTGCATTTGAGCCTACATCTCCATACACCTGGATTAATTGGTTGTTAGACATAATTCTACCGTCATTGTTTACATTGCCATTAATAAACATGATACCTTTCTCTCCAATAAAATTGGTTTATCCTCTATCAGTACATATTATTTGCTGCCTCTTCTGGAGGATAACATTGGAATTGTAGCCAACTCTGAACAGGGTTCCATTGTCAATCTGCCGGAAATGAATAGTTTTAACCTGTATAACAGCAAAGAGTCCCCTTTTAAACATTGGATGTGCCTCTCTTAGTAGCCTACTGGAAAACCAGTTTGGATTTAGATATAGTTTCAGTATAGGTAAAGCTTTAACAGAGAGGTTTAATGCCTTAATATTTAATAGTTTTAGCCCTCCAAACTCATATTCATTATATGAATATACCCATTTAACTTTATCTGGTTTTCCATTCCAAATAAAATGAAATGTTTTTTGCTCACCTAAAAACATTATCCTTAAGCCGGTAGAGCCATGAAAAGATGTAATGTTCAGATGATGTAAACTGTGATATCACTAGAGAATTTATCAGTGTGTCACGCTCTGGCTCCGGGACTCTGTATGTTGAGCCAGGGTGTGTTCGTTCTGTGTGGGTTGTTTCTATGTTGGGTTTTCTAGGTTGTTGTTTTCTGTGTTGGCCTAAGTGACTCCCAATCAGAGGCAACGAGTGTCAGCTGTTTTCTGGTTGTCTCTGATTGGGAGCCATATTTAAACTGTCTGTTTTCACTTTGTGGTTGTGGTTTCTTGTTCCTTTTGGTTTGTGTGTATCGAAGGACTTCACGTTTCGTTCGTTGTTTTGATCATGTGATCTGTTTAATAAATAATATGTACGCATTCAACGCTGCGCCTTGGCCCGCTTCATTTCAAGACGATCGTGACAGAAGAAACCACCACGACTGGGTCAAGCAGCGTGATGAGGAGAAAGGCTGGAATTACGAAAAGTGGAGAGAGAATTGGACGAGAACCATGGAGGCCTGGTCCACGGGGGAGAGACAAGCCCAGAAAATTTTTAGGGGGGGGCTCACGCCGTGGACGACGGGGCAGCAGGAGTACGGGATAGAGTGGTGCAGAAGGTTGGCAGAGAGGGCCGCCAGGTTAAGGGGGCCACCGGTCACAGAGGAGAGGGAAAGTGTGGAGGCACGGCGAGAGGTACTGGGGTGTGTTACCAGTCCGGTCCGGCCCGTTCCTGATCCCTGCGTAGGGCCAGTGGTGTGTGTCCCCAGTACGACAGGTTTCCCAAGTCTGTGGTGCGCGTCGTCAGCCCTGTCCGGCCTGTTCCTGCTCCCCGCACCAAGTCTGTGGTGCGGTTCGTCAGCCCTGTCCGGCCTGTTCCTGCCACTCGCATCAAACCTACGGTGCGCGTCACCAGCCCGGCCCGGCCTGTTCCTGCTCCACACACCAAGCCTACGGTGTGCGTCACCAGCCCGGTCCGGCCTGTTCCTGCCACCCGCACCAAGTTTACGGTGCGCGTCGCCAGCCCGACCCGGCCTGTTCCTGCCACTCGCACCAAACCTACGGTGCGCGGCGCCAGCCCGACCCGGCCTGTTCATGCCACTCGCACCAAACCTACGGTGCGCGTCGCCAGCCCGGTCCGGCCTGTTCCTGCTACTCGCACCAAGCCAGGGATGCGAGTAGTCAGTCCGGTGAGGCCCGTTCCGGCCCCACGCACCAAGCCAGGGGTGCGTATCGTCAGCCCGGTCCGGTCCGTTGCTGCTCCACGCACCGAGCCAGTGGTGCGCATCGTCAGCCAGGTCCGGTCCGTTCCTGCCTCACGCGCCAAGCCAGGGGTGCGCGTCGTCAGTCCGGTGCCTGATCAGGTACAGGTCAGCTGCTCCACAACGGAGGTTAAGCAATCTGCTCCGTCGATGTCCAGTCCAGATCCAGCCAGCGGGGTCAGACCGGACCAGGGGCGCTACGGGGGGATTATGGAGGGGTGGTGGTCAAGCCCGGAGCCGGAACCGCCACCGAGGAAGTATGCCCACCCAGCCCTCTCCTGTTTTGCTATTTTTGAGGCGCGGTCGCAGTCCGCGGCTTTAGGGGGGGGTACTGTCACGCTCTGGCTCCGGGACTCTGTATGTTGAGCCAGGGAGTGTTCGTTCTGTGTGGGTTGTTTCTATGTTGGGTTTTCTAGGTTGTTGTTTTCTGTGTTGGCCTAAGTGACTCCCAATCAGAGGCAACGAGTGTCAGCTGTTTTCTGGTTGTCTCTGATTGGGAGCCATATTTAAACTGTCTGTTTTCACTTTGTGGTTGTGGTTTCTTGTTCCTTTTGGTTTGTGTGTATCGAAGGACTTCACGTTTCGTTCGTTGTTTTGATCGTGTGATCTGTTTAATAAATAATATGTACGCATTCAACGCTGCGCCTTGGCCCGCTTCATTTCAAGACGATCGTGACACAGTGTAATTTTCACATAGATGGACAGGTGGTTTCCCTTTCCATAGTTTCAAGATCCTATCTATTTTGCTAAGTTTTCTATCAAAATTGATAGTTGCAAGATCATTCCACTTTTCAGGAACTTTTTAATACCGATAAACTAGAGAAATTATCCAGGTCCTCAATAAGACCGTTCAGGGTTGAAGATTGTGGAATCAGCCAAAACCTTGACCTGAAATGTTCAGTCTATATCAATTCTCCCATTCCTCTAAATGTTTTTGGGGAAAAAACTGCCTTCATGAAGACAAATAATGAATACGAAATGCTGCAGTCTGGTTTTAGACCCCAACATAGTACTGAGACCGCACTCGTTGGGCGACAAACCAAGGCTCTGCATCTGTCCTCGTGCTCCTAAACCTTAGTGCTGCTCTTGACACTATCAATCACCAGAAACGTTTTGTCCAAAAAAATGATGCAGAAAAGCTAATCCTTGCTTTTGTCACTTCTAGATTAACCTACTGCAATGATATACTCTCCGGCTACAGGGATAAAGCACTAAATAAAGTTCAGTTAGTGCTAAATACAGCTGCTAGAATCTGTACTGGAACCAACAAATGTGATCATATAACTCCAGTGCTGGATTCCTGTTAAGGCTAGGTTGATTTCAAGGTTTTACTGCTAAACTACAAAGCATTACATGGACTTGCTCCTACCTACATTGGTTTGCGATAGTATTCACCCCGCTTGGCATTTTTCCTATTTTGTTGCCTTACAACCTGAAATTAAGATGGATTTTTTTGGGGGGGGTTGTATAATTTGATTTACACAACATGCCTACTACCACTTTGAAGATGCAAAATATGTTTTCTTGTGAAACAAACAAGAAATAACACAAAAAAACAGAAAACTTGAGCGTGCAGCAATTACAGCTGCGGGTCTCTTGGGGTATGTCTCTATAAGCTTGGCACATCTAGCCACTGGGATTTTTGCCCATTCTTCGAGGCAAAACTGCTCCAGCTCCTTCAAGTTGGATGGGTTTCGCTGGTGTACAGCAATCTTTAAGTCATACCACAGATTCTCAACTGGATTGAGGTCTGGGCTTTGACTAGGCCATTCCAAGACATTTAAATGTTTCCCCTTAAACCACTCGAGTGTTGCTTTAACAGTATGCTTAGGGTCATTGTCCTGCTGGAAGATTAACCTCCGTCCCAGTCGCAAATCTCTGGAAGACTGAAAAAGGTTTCCCTCAAGAATTTCCCTGTATTTAGCGCCATCCATCATTCCTTCAATTCTGACCAGTTTCCCAGTCCCTGCCGATGAAATACATCCCCACAGCATGATGCTGCCACCACCATGCTTCACTGTGGGGATGGTGGTCTCGGGGTCATGAGAGGTGTTGGGTTTGCGCCAGACATACTGTTTTCCTTGACGGCCAAAAAGCTCAATTTTAGTCTTAAAGTGGCCCTATGGACAGATACTCCAATCTCCGCTGTGGAGCTTTGCAGCTCCTTCAGGGTTATCTTTGGTCTCTTTATTTGCCTCTCTGATTACTGCCATCCTTGCCTGGTCTTCGAAATTGGATGTCCATCCATGTCCTGAAAGACGTCAGGAAATGCCTTCAAACCGGCCACTAGGGGCAACAGTGAGCGCTATTTCCATCAAGCAGTCTTGGGTTTTTCTACAGTGTTGTGGACAGGGGTTGGCAGATGGACGTAATCCCATTACTATGGATCTGAATGTTGCCAGGATGATACCAGAATCGCAATATTTCTTTCCAAAAATGAAAAGCAGACCAAACTCTTAGAAGCCTGCTGTGCTGTAGCTTGGAAATTAAATAAACGTGACTCTGGTTTCCAACATTAGGGCTGTTTTTTACTAAAGATCTTAACCGCTTCGTGTTTTGTTTCCTTGCCACGATATTAAACAAGTATCACAATACTGGTGTCTTCCCGGCCCTAGTGTTTGATCCCAGTGGTGGGCACTAGTTTTTTTTAATTTTTTGTTTTAACCCTATCCAAAACCACCTCTTAAGCTGACAGTCCCCTGAAATCGAGCACAATACTTACTTAAAGAAATATGTATATGTTTACATGACTTATTTTATTGATTTCCCACCATTTTGTGAGTCAGAAAACAGCCATCGAGACATTCCTAGGACCATGTAAATGTCCTCTGTCAAATAAACGTGTATTTGCCTCCCCCTGGTGGTCGGCTGCATCATTACATCCATTTATATCACTTCACTTCAACGTTACGTCAAAGGGGCGGTCCTTAGAAAAACATTTATCCAGCTCGACTGCTTCACAGCACAGACATGGCAAAGCAATCACTGAATTTGTCTCGAGAACACGGATCTAAATTCATAACTTTCATAGCTCTACGGTAAAGAATGCGACCTACACTCTTCCTTAAATCTAAAAGAAGTATAAAATGAATTTGTGTGGAAGTCAACCCTTTTTTTTTTACATCAGAGGCAGACACATTTCATATGCTCAGAATGACAAAATGGAGCCCCTTTAAAAACCCTTCTCCCCTTGTCTAGAGGAGGGACCAACACTGTTTAAATGTTGATTTAGATTTAGACATTCACAAATCAGATTTTGACTATCACTAATGTCATGACGTGTTTGGTAAACAAATAAAGAAGGTGAAATAGTTTGGGTATATGTTCCTAAAACAGATTATAACTATATATGGACACATTATAAAGTATGAAAAATGCTACTACAATAATAAAATATGACCCTCTTGCTAGGTTCTGGCTGACATGTTTTGTCCGAAAATAAGTTAGTCACAGATAATAGATCTTTAGATGGTTCTTCATATGTCTGTGAAGTTAGATGTTTTATTAAAATGAAAAACTAGATAGTTCTATCTGCATAAACCCATTTTAACTTGACGCTATAAGATTCTATCTGCAATCCAATCACAAGCCTGAACAAATACAGACGGACCAATCAGAACACACGTCTTTGCCATCTCCCTCTAAGTATGGTCTAGGCTAGTCTAGCCAGCAATAATGGCCACCCAAGCAAAATAAAAAACATTGTCAAAAATAAAATAAATTATATATTTCACATCATTGTTCAGTGATGACAGTAATTTGTCTGATGGTCATAATACATTTCTTAATGTATTTGATGATGGGTTCTGACTCCATCTTGGTAAAATAGTGTTATTATATCATTTATGTATTCAAATAGCTACAGTTTTCTTAAAAACGAAGCATGTCTAATTCAGAAGTATCAGATAGAACCTAGATTGACATTTCAGAGCCATGAGGTTCTATCTGGGATTGCGCCCTCCTAAAATAAACAGATTTACAAATGTCTCAAGATTTTGATACTCTGTACTTTAGGTACCTTCAAGGTGAGGACCTTAAAATTATGAAAGAAGAATTGACTTCAAAACAGTTCTGAGATCTATATGGGTTGTGAAAACGTTGATGGTCAATATCGCAGATAGAACCTTATAGTCCCAAGGTCACGAAATCTATGTCTATTTATTGAAGCTATCAGACAACACTTTTCATTATTTTCATAATTCATTAATAATAATTAATTCGTTTTAACAACAAATTCCAAATTCAAGCTTCATAAGTAAATTATCGATTTCAAGCAATATTGACATACCAAAAGACCTGTAGACCTATGCTAGTAATTGTTGCTTGATGCCCGATTGCTGGTGATCTTGCAAAGTAAACAGTAAAAATGTTTGATCACCAAACCATTTTTGGAGCTGCACAATTATTTATGGCTCTCCCTACAATTTGACATTTGCGCTGCACTCGATCCTAAAGCTGTATAGCAAATCAGCAATCTGTTCACCAGCTAAGTGGGTCTCAAACTTTTTTTAAACCCACCCAAACTAGGCCTATCTGAAAAATGAAAACGATCAATGAAATCACCAGGTTGTTCTGGCAAAGATGCAGCCGTAGCAACACAGATGAGATGTTTTTTAAACAAGATTTTGGTGCAATTCCGTTGGCCAGGGGTGTCAAACTCATTCCAAGGAGCTGATGCACTGAGGTTTTGCCTAGCTCAAATGTATCAGTCAATATGCTTCTACATCCACATTTCCTACAGTAGCAGATTGATCCAGTGAAGCATTGCAATACTGACTATTTTGTATCAAGTCTGCCAAAATGTGCCAAATTGGTCAATTGATACATTTTCAAGTACATCATTATAGAGCACATACAAAAATGATATGGTAATACAAAATGTAAGTTTACACACTCCCAGGAATGTCATACATGATGGATCATTAGCTTATACACTGACTTTCACACATCTAGATGGCCGGGCGGGGTGGGTGTGGAGCCAGAGACAGCAGGGGTTCAAACTGTAGAACCCAGTTCCCACATTTCAATATAAACATTTATTTTATCAAACAAAACTGAGCTACATTTAATCTCTGGGACCCTAAGGATGACAAATCAGAGCAAGATTACTGAATGTAAGTACATTATTTACCTTCAGAGGTGAATGTATCAAACCAGTTGCAGTGATACGTTTTTTGTTGTTGTGCACTCTCCTCAAACAATAGTAATTTTTTCACTGTAATAGCTACTGTAAATTGGACAGTGCAGTTAGATTAACTAGAATTTAAGCTTTCTGCCCATATAAGACATGTCTATGTCCTGGGAAGTTTGCTGTTACTTACAACAGTCATGCTAATCACATTAGCGCACGTTAGCTCAACCGTCCCGTATACGGCACACCG
>NW_028156755.1:22500-50429 GCF_964263955.1 Coregonus lavaretus
GATTGCGGCTAGCAACAGTAGACGGGCCAGGGTGTACATGCACATTTCCAGATATCATCAGCAGTAATATAATCAGCGCAGGGCAGAGGACAGGGAGGAGCTCCGCAGTGTTGATTTAAAAAAAAAATGACATTTGAATGTGCATCGAATGGCAACAAGATCATATTGTATAGCAATTTCATCAGGTAACATGAATGCAAAGCCGGCGAGAGGTGGTTAGAATAGGGTGGGAGGCCATGAGTCCGAGTAACCAATAGAGAGTCAGAGTCCCGAGTGTGGGGAAGCAAACATAGTCGGGTAAACAAGCAAGTCCATAGTCAACAAAGGACGCAGGAGTCATGAGGCAAAATAGCATAAAGCACAATAAAATATATATATAACGACTTGGGGCTATCCACTGTAAGTTCAGAGTCACTCGTCCCAACAGTGCGGAGGTGTGCTGGAGGCGAGCGAAAGCTCGGGAGAGAGGGTGGAGTGTGGCGGGGGTACCTGTATCAGACAGGGGGAGACAGGGGGAGACAGGGGGAGACAGGGGGGAGACAGGGGGGAGACAGGGGGAGACAGGGGGAGACAGGGGGGAGACAGGGGGAGACAGGGGGAGACAGGGGGAGACAGGGGGGAGACAGGGGGAGACAGGGGGAGACAGGGGGAGACAGGCCAGGGCAGACAGGGGGAGACAGGGGGAGACAGGGGGGAGACAGGGGGAGACAGGGGGAGACAGGGGGAGACAGGGGGAGACGGGGGAGACAGGGGGAGACAGGGGGAGACAGGGGGGAGACAGGGGGAGACAGGGGGAGACAGGGGGAGACAGGGGGAGACAGGGGGAGACAGGGGGAGACAGGGGGAGACAGGGGGAGACAGGGGGAGACAGGGGGGAGACAGGGGGGAGACAGGGGGGAGACAGGGGGAGACAGGGGGGAGACAGGGGGAGACAGGGGGAGACAGGGGGGAGACAGGGGGAGACAGGGGGGAGACAGGGGGAGACAGGGGGAGACAGGGGGGAGACAGGGGGAGAGAGGGGGAGACGGGGGAGACAGGGGGAGACAGGGGGAGACAGGGGGAGACAGGGGGGAGACAGGGGGAGACAGGGGGAGACAGGCCAGGGCTGACGGGAACAGATCGCCAGGTGGAATCCAAGCAGGGGTCAAGCAGGGGTGCAGCAGGCAACGGGAGTAGGTGTCACACCCACTTGGGAGAAGCTTTTTTCGGGAGGCAGATTTCTTGTAGAAAATCCCAGCTAGCTAACTAACGTAGCTAGCAAGTCTCTGTCCACCATTTTTTTCCACGTGGAAAAGGAGGTCGTTAACAAGCTATATCTCCTCAGTTTCTGCGAATGGTCCTTTACGACGTCCAAACAAAGTTGTCCTGTGGCTGTTGTATTTTGGAGATTGCGAGGAGGATAACTTCTGATGTGATCAAGGCAACAATATTTTCTTATTACAAAGATGGAGGGGGCTTCAAAGGCCTCTGCATTGTTGGGGACAAGGGCATTGACACCTCTCACTTCACACCTCAGTGCTAATTGAAGAAGTTGCAGCTGGATCTGTGCTATCCTAGCAAGCTTGGTAGCCTTAACTTAGCATTCAGTTCTTATAAAGTAAAATATATCAATGTAATTTATTTTTCTTCTTGGCTTTAAAAGTAGCTTCAGACTAAACATGACTCACTCAGAACCAGGTTGGATGGTGTTTTCAGCTTTCTTGTGCTTCTTTTGCTGGTCATTGGTTTGCCAGAGCATTTACTGTATAGACCTTGGAAATAAGAATCTTTGGTAGTAGGAATCCTTGCAGGTAATTTCATCCAAAATCAGGTTGTAGGTTTGGAGTTTTGATTTGGAGTGAAGGTTATATTGTGGAGGGTAGCATCCTGTATATGTTCTTGCAGAAAAATCCATGTTTATCTAACTCTAAATCTATCTTTTTGTAAAAACATGCTGAAAAATGCGGGAGCCCATCTGCTCATGATCTCTCTCTCTCTCTCTCTCTCTCTCTCTCTCTCTCTCTCTCTCTCTCTCTCTCTCTCTCTCTCTCTCTCTCTATCTCTCTCTCTCTCTCTCTCTCTCTCTCTCTCTCTCTCTCTCTCTCTCTCTCTCTCCCTCTCGCAGGTGCAGCAAAATGCTCATGTTTCTAGCTCCAACAGTGCAGCAATAGTTACCAATACCATAACACACATCATTTAAAAAAACAAGAAAATAAGATATATCATTAATAATAAGCCATTTAGCAGACACTTTTATCCAAAGCGACTTACAGTCATGCGTGCATACATTTTTGTGTATGGGTGGTCCCGGGGATTGAACCCACTACCTTGGCGTTACAAGCACCGTGCTCTACCAGCTGAGCTACAGAGGACCTCATTCTATTTTTTTGTATACTGTAGCTGACTATCATAGATGAAATGAAAGAAATACTCATATCTTTGTGTTACTGTACCTAAAATGTATTTTCCATCTACTTTTTATTTGCATATAAGCAATGTAGAGATGCTGTCCATTCTAAGGGGAACCCCCCCTAATCTTGTGTTATTGTATATACACTGAACAAAAATATAAATGCAACATACAACATTTTCAAAGATTTTACTGAGTTACAGTTCATATAAGGAAATCAGTCAATTGAAATACATTAATTAGGCCCTAATCTATGGATTTCATATGACTGGGAATACAGATATACAACTATTGGTCACAGACACCTTAAAAAAAAGGTAGGGGCATGGATCAGAAAACCAGTCAGTATCTGGTGTGACCACCTTTTGCCTCATGCAGCACATTACATCTCCTTCGCATAGAGTTGATCAGGCTGTTGATTGTGGCCTGTGGAATGTTGTCCCACTCCTTTTGAATGGCTGTGCAAAGTTGCTGGATATTGGCTGAAACTGGAACACACTGTCGTACACGTCGATCCAGAGCATCCCAAACATGCTCAATGGGGGACATGTCTGGTGAGTATGCAGTTTATGGAAGAACTGGGACATTTTCAGCTTCCAGGAATAGTGTACAGATCCTTGCGACATGGGGCCGTGCATTACATGAGGTGATGGCGGTGGATGAATGGCATGACATCAGGATCTCGTTGCGGTATCTCTGTGCATTCAAATGGACATCAATAAAAATGCAATTGTGTTCGTTGTCCTTAGTTTATGCCTGCCCATACCATAACCCCACCGCCACCATGGGGCACTCTGTTCACAACATTGACATCAGCAAACCGCTCGCCCACACAACGCCATACACGCTTTCTGCCAACTGCCCGGTACAGTTGAAACTGGGATTCATCCGTGAAGAGCACACTTCTCCAGCGTCCCAGTGGTCATCGAAGGTGAGCATTTGCCCACTGAAGTCGGTTACGACGCCGAACTGCAGTCAGGTCAAGACCCAGGTGAGGATGACGAGCACGCAGATGAGCTTCCCTGAGACGGTTTCTGACAGTTTGTGCAGAAATTATTTGGTTGTTTCATCAGCTGGTCTCAGACAATCCCGCAGGTGAAGATGCTTGATGTGGAGGTCCTTAGCTGGTGTGGTTACACGTGGTCTGCGGTTGTGAGTCCCCTGCCAAATTCTCTAAAATGACATTGGAGGCGGATTATGGTAGAGAAATGAACATAAAATTCTCTGGCAACAGCTCTGGTGGACATTCCTGAAGTCAGCATGCCAATTGCAAAACTTGAGACCACTGTGGCATTGTGTTGTGTGACAAAACTGCACCTGTGTAATGATCATGTTTTTTAATCAGCTTCTTGATATGCCACACCTGTCAGGAGGATGGATTATCTTGGCAAAACAGAAATGCTCACTAACAGGGATGTAAACAAATGTTTGCAGTGAAATTGAGAGAAATAAGCTTTTTGTGCGTATGGAACATTTCTGGGATCTTTTATTTCAGCTCATGAAACATGGGACCAACACTTTACATGTTGTGTTTATATTTTTGGTCAGTATATACAAAAATCTATAATCCTATAGGATTTTGACTAGGGTACTAGATCTCACGTTACGATGACTTGATCTTACTAGTGCTCACGTTGCCCCCAGTGGATGGTATTGTGTGTGTGTGTGTGTGTGTGTGTGTGTGTGTGTGTGTGTGTGTGTGTGTGTAGTAGTAGTAGTAGTAGAACGTGAGTGTGTGAGTGTGTGTGTATCTCATTTCTTAAAGAGTATTAGTGTTGTTTAATCTGTAGTTCTTAGAGAAGATCAGCATGAACAGAAGGAGAAATTACACTGGATCAGAGAGAGAGAGAGAGAGAGAGAGAGACAGAGAGAGAGAGAGACAGAGAGAGAGAGAGAGAGAGAGAGAGAGAGAGAGAGAGAGAGAGAGAGAGAGAGAGAGAGAGAGAGAGAGATTGTGTGTGTGCGTGTGTGTGTTTCTCCCTGAGCTTCAGTGGCCTTCCAGACTTACACATCCTCCCATCTTTAATTTAGCAACTGCTCAGCCAAAGCTTCGTCTAGACGGCCACAGCCTTGAGGACAGCCCCAGGCTTCAGACTCGCGTAGGCCTCAGGAGTGGAGACCACTCTACACCCCTGACCGTGAAGACACAAACACCACCTTTAACCCTGAACCAGACAGACTCAGGTGAGACGAGACACACCCGAGACAACTCAGGTCACTTCACACCGCTTGTGTTTGTTTTAATGTATCTTTATCCATTTATCTCTCTTTTATTTATTGAGGCATGTGAGAGTTGGGCTACGAAAGCTCCGGAACTAATGTGCCATTTTCTTTCCCTCCGCAACCCGTCTGTGTGTCTGTGTGTCTGTGAGTCTGTGTGTCTGTGAGTCTGTGTGTGTGTCTGTGAGTATGTGTGTCTGTGAGTCTGTGTGTGTGTCTGTGAGTCTGTGTGTCTGTGAGTCTGTGTGTGTGTCTATGAGTCTGTGTGTCTGTGAGTCTGTGTGTGTGTCTGTGTGTCTGTGTGTCTGTGATTCTGGGTGTGTGTCTGTGAGTCTGTGAGTCTGTGTGTCTGTGAGTCTGTGTGTGTGTCTGTGTGTCTGTGAGTCTGGGTGTGTGTGTGTGAGTCTGTGTGTGTCTGTGAGTCTGTGTGTATGTGTGTCTGTGAGTCTGTGTGTGTGTGTCTGTGAGTCTGTGTGTGTGTGTCTAGCGAGATCACACCAGATAGGTATTCAACATTTCTCCCCTGGATGTCAGGAGATGCCTTCAATACTGTCCACTAGGGGCAACGTGAGCACTAGTGAGATCTGATAATTTAACTTGAGATCTAGTACCCTAGTCAAAAATCCTATAGGATTCACACCAAATGAATCACGCTCATGTTACACCACTTCTGCCTTTATATGGACCTCTGTAGCTCAGCTGGTAAAGCACGGCGCTTGTAACGCCAGGGTAGTGGGTTCGATCCCCGGGACCACCCATACACAAAAATGTATGCACGCATGACTGTAAGTCGCTTTGGATAAAAGCGTCTGCTAAATGGCATATTATTTTATTTTGTTATATTGTCATGCATCTTCATGATGCCCAGCCCACTTACAAGATACCGCATTTATTGTGTCTAAATAAAATGATCAAACTTGCATGTGCACACACGCAGTATCCCATTTCTCAACTGGGCGCACAAGGCTCTTTGATTTCATGTTAGGTGACAGGTGACATAGGGTTCTGGATCATAGGTGTTTTTCATCTGGTTAGGGTGTGTTGAGAAGTTAGTATTTATTAGGATCCCCAATGATCTGCTGCTGAGGCTACTCATCCTGGGGTCCAAACAGGAAACCACATTATAAAATACCTAATTTACATAAATATGCATAGCACGACATTTACATTACAATTCAGCCAATCAGCAGACGCTCCCATCCAGAGCAATCCACAGCTAGTGCATTCATCTTAACATAGCCAGGCGAGACAACCACATATCACAGTCGAATCACAACCACGTATCACATACAGTGCATTCGGGAAAGTATTCAGACCCCGTCACTTTTTCCACATTTTGTTACGTTACAGCCTTATTCTAAAATTGATTAAATGGAGTGATTTTTTTCTCTCATCAATCTACTCACAATACCCCAAAATGACAAAGCAAAAACAGGTTTTTACAAATTTTAGCAAATGTATTAAAAATTAAAAAGTGAAATATCACATTTAGTCAAAGGTTTGGACACACCTACTCATTCAAGTTTTTTTCTTTATTTTTTACTATTTTCTACATTGTAGAATAATAGTGAAGACATCAAAACTATGAAATAACACATATGGAATTTAGTAGTAACCAAAAAAGTGTTAAACAAATCAAAATATATTTTATATTTGAGATTCTTCAAAGTAGGCACCCTTTGCCTTGATGACAGCTTTGCACACTCTTGGCATTCTCTTGGCATTCTCTCAACCAGATTCATGAGGTAGTCACCTGGAATGCATTTCTATTCATGCATTCCAGTCTGAGGTCCTGAGCGCTCTGCCCGGTTTCCTCCAGATGTGACGCTTGGCATTTAGGCCAAAGAGTATAATCTTGGTTTCATGAGACCAGTGAATCTTGTTTCTCATGGTCTTAGAGTCCTTTAGGTGCCTTTTGGCAAACTCCAAGCGGGCTGTCATGTGCCTTTTACTGAGGAGTGGCTTCAGTCTGGCCACTCTGCAGTAAAGGCCTGATTGGGGGAGTGCTGCAGAGATGGTTGTCCTTCTGGAAGGTTCTCCCATCTCCACAGAGGAACTCTGGAGCTCTGTCAGAGTGACCATCGGGTTTTTGGTCACCTCCCTGACCAAGGCCCTTCTTCCCCAATTGTTCAGTTTGTCCAGGCGGCCAGCTCTAGGAAGAGTCTTGGTGGATCCAAACTTCTTCCATTTAAGAATGGACCTTCAATGCTGCATACATTTTTGGTACCCTTCCCCAGATCTGTGCCTCGACACAATCCTGTCTCTGAGCTCTATGGACAGTTCCTTCGACCCCATGGCTAGGTTTTTGCTCTGACATGCACTGTCAACTGTGGGACCTTATATAGACAGGTGTGTGCCTTTCCAAATCATGTCCAATCATTTGAATTTACCAAAGGTGGACTCCAATGAAGTTGTGGAAACATCTCAAGGATGATCAATGGAAACAGGATGCACATTAGCTCAATTTCGAGTCTCATAGCAAAGGTTCTGAAGAAGGTATTTCAGTATTTTTAATACATTTCCAAAAATGTCTATGAATCTGTTTTCCCTTTTTCATTATGGGTTATTGTGTGTAGATTGATGAGGATTTTATTGATTTAATCCATTTTAGAATAATAACAAAATGTGGAAAAAGTCAAGGGGTCTGAATACATTCCGAATGCACTGTACATAATACAGTGCAAAATACAATACAAAATGCATAAACATGTCTGTGTGTCTCTTCACAGTCCCCGTCTGTCTTTTCTAGGATGTCGAAATCAATTCAGAATGATTTGATAGCTTCCATCGCATCATCCATTAAAAGTTAGATTAAAGAGAGAGGTTGATGCAGCACAACTCACTCAAGTTCGACTTTCCTCTGATATTTTTTTTTGCAAAGATGACAACACATAATCACTCCGGTCAGACACATGCGAAAACTCATGACATAAATGTTGCAGCAGCCTAGGCTACACCTAAACATTAGAGATCTGACATGCCGTCTCTGTTTCTTCTTTCTTTCTGGTTGTGTCGCGCGGTTTGAATAAACAGACCTTCGTCATGATCGACGCGGGTTTTCCCCAGAAGATTGAATCTGATGTGGGTATTTATATGCTCCCTGCTTTTGTTTTGCCGTTCAGCTGAACGATCTATGTTCTTCAGGTCTTTGTACCCCTCTTTTGCCCAAGACTCAGACTTTCCAAAAAGCAGGCAAGGCCGGCAATACCGGCGGCTTGATGAAAGGCTCCCTGTTAACCAGCTATACTGTTGATACCAATCGGTATTGAACGCCCTCACCTTTTGGAACTGATCTCAGGTCGACCTTAGGTTTTAATTTGCACCTCAATTTCCGTGTACCCCAGAGAATTAAAGAAAACCTCACACTGGAACAGGTAGCTAGCTAGCTAATGCTACTTGCTACTGAAGTAGCACTGGACACAAAAAATGTAGTTCTAAAACCAAGAAAACAATTTAGACTTCTACCTCCTCCATCTCCTGTAATTTGAAGAAACTAATTTGAATGGTATAACAACCCCAACACAACACACTAGGTTCAGTCTCTGATCCTAATCCTATGATTAGATGGATAACATGTCAGTTCATACTGAAAAAGCTTTGATTGGTTGGAGGTCGTCCTCCGGGAGTGGTCATCATTACCATGTAGGTCTATGGAAGGTGGTGAGGCCTACGAGTCTCCTAGGTTTTGTATTGAAATCAATGTACCCTCAGGAGGACAGAAGCTAGCTGTCCTCTGGCTACACCATGGTGCTACCCTAGAAAGTGCTGTTGAAGTTACTATAGACCGTCATTAAAAAACAGTGTGTTTTAAATGATTATTTGGTGACATATGAACATGTTTAGTATAGTTTTACCTAAAAATGCTAACTTTTTTAGTGTTTCACTATTTATATTTTTATGAAATTTCACTGAGGAGGATGGTCCTCCATTTCCTCCTCTGAGGAGCCTCCACTGGTGGAGTGCAATAGAGATTGTGTCATCTGTGGATCTTGTGGGGCTGTATGTGAATTGTAGTGGGTTTAGGGTTTCTGGGATGGTGGTGTTGATGAGAGCCATGGCCAGCCTTTCAAAGCACTTCATGGCTACAGACATTGGTGTTACAGGGTTGTAGTCATTTAGGCAGGTTAACTTGGCGTTCTTGGGCACAGGGACTATGGTGGTCTGCTTGAAACATGTAGGTATTACAGACTGATGTGAAGATACTTGCCAGTTGGTCAGCGCATGCTCTGAGTACGCGTCCTGGTAATCTGTCTGGCTTCGCGGCCTTGTGAATGTCGACCTGTTTAAAGTTCTTACTCACATCGGCTACTGAGAGCGTGATCACACAATCGTCTGGAACAGCTGGTGCTCTCATGCATGGTTCAGTGTTGCTTTCCTCGAAGCGAGCATAGAAGGCATTTAGCTCGTCTGGTAGGCTTGCGTCACTTGGCAGCTCGCGGCTGAGTTTCCTTTGTAATCAATAATAGTTTGCAAGCCCTGCCACATCTGACGAGCTTCAGAGCCGGTGTAGTAGGATTCAATCTTAGTCCTGTATTGACTTTTTATCTGTTTGATGGTTCGCCGGAGGGCATAGCGGGATTTCTCATAACCATCCGGGGTAGTGTCCCGCTCCTTGAAAGCGGCAGCTCTACCCTGTAGCTCAGTGCGGATGGTGCCTGTAATCCATAGCTTCTGGTTGGGATATGTACAAATGGTCAATGTGGGGACGACATCGTCAATGCACTTATTGATGAAGCCGGTGACGGATGTGGTATACTCCTCAATGCCATCGGATGAATCCCGGAACATATTCCAGTCTGTGCTAGCAAAACAGTCCTGTAGCTTAGCATCTGCGTCATCTGACCACTTCCGTATTGAGCGAGTCAGTGGTAGTTCCTGCTTGAATTTGAGCTTTTAAGCAGGAATCAGGAGGATAGAATTATGTTCAGATTTGCCAAATGGAGGGAGAGGGAGAGCTGTGTGTGGAGTAAAGGTGTTCTAGAGTTTTTTTCCCCTCTGGTTGCACATGTGACATGCTGGTAGAAATGAGGTAAAACAGATTAAATCTTTCCTGCATTAAAGTCGCCGGCCACTAGGAGTGCCGCTTCTGGGAGAGCATTCTCTTGTTTGCTTATGGCCTTATACAGCTCGTTGAGTGTGGTCTTAGTGCCTGCATTGGTTTGTGGTGGAAAATAGACAGCTACGAAAAATATAGTAAATAGTGTGGTCTACAGCTTGTCATGATGTATTCTAACTCAGGCGAGCAAAACCTTGAGACTTCCTTAATATCAGAGATCGCGGACCAGATGTTGTTGACAGATAGACGTAGACCACCACCCCTCGTCTTACCGGAGGTAGCTGTTCTGTCTTGCCGACACACGGAAAACCCAGCCAACTGTATATTATCCATCTCCTTGTTCAGCCATGACTTTGTGAAACATAAGATATTACAGATTTTAATGTCCCTTTGGTAGGATAGTCTGGAACGGAGCTCATCCAGTTTATTCTCCAGTGATTGCACGTTCGCCAGTAGGACGTATGGTAAAGGTGGATTATCCACTCGCCAACAAATTCTCACCAAGCACCCGGATCTGCGCCCCCCCTGTATCGGCGTCTCCTCTTCATGCGACTGACGGGGATTTGGGCCTGGTCCGGGAGGAGCCGTAAATCTTTCGCCTCCGATTCATTCAATACAAATATTTGTCCAGTCCGAGGTGAGAAATCGCTGTACTGATGTCCAGAAGCTCTTTTCGGTCATAAGAGGCAGAATCATTATGTACAAAAAAAGTTACAAACATGGTGAATAAATACACAGAATAGCACAATTGGTTAGGAGCCCGTAAAACGGCAGCCATCCCTTTCTGGCGCCTTTCTTATTTTACCGATGAGCGTCCGAACTCTGTGCCAACTTCTTGAACAGACAGTTCGGTACCACATCAGTTTGGTAACACATCAACACCTTGCACAAAGACCAATAGTGATGCAGTCAGTCTCTCCTCAACTTTGAGCCAGGGAGATTGACATGCATGTCATTGACATCCGCCCTCCATGTACATCTAAGTGCATTACTTGCTGCTTTGTTTTGGACCAACTGCAATTTGCCCATGTCTTTCTTTGTAGTCCAGGTGTGACAAAACTAGGGCCTGTATGACCTGTCTGGTTGACTGAGATATCAATAAAGCAGAGCAATGCCTTATCATGGACAGACATCTGATAGTTTGCTATCTAGGGTGATAACCAGCAGAGTTGGTCTCTTCAACTTGCTCAATCGCCAAATTATTAAATAATAGATCCAGATGAGATTTAGGGTTGAGCGAGTGATTTGTCCCAAAAATGATGCTTTTAGTTTTTGAGATATTTAGCACCAGCCGACTGTTAGTTACTTAGTTATTTTATTGGCCACATGCGCCGAATACAACAGGTGCAGACGTTACAGTGAAATGCTTACTCACAGCCCTTAACCAACAGTGCATTTATTTTTAATAAAAAAGTAAAATAAAACAACAACAAAAAAGTGTTGAGAAAAAAAGAGCAGAAGTAAAATAAAATAACAGTAGGGAGGCTATATATACAGGGTGGTACCGGTGCAGAGTCAATGTGCGGGGGCACCGGCTAGTTGAGGTAGTTGAAGTAATATGTGTACATGTGGGTAGAGTTAAAGTGACTATGCATAAATCATTAACAGAGTAGCAGCAGCGCAAAAAGATGGGGTCGGGGGGCAGTGCAAATAGTCCGGGTAGCCATGATTAGCTGTTCAGGAGTCTTATGGCTTGGGGGTAGAAGCTGTTGAGAAGTCTTTTGGACCTAGACTTGGCACTCCGGTACCGCTTGCCGTTCGGTAGCAGAGAGAACAGTCTATGACTAGGGTGGCTGGAGTCTTTGACAATTTTGAGGCCTTCCTCTGACACCGCCTGGTGAAGAGGTCCTGGATGGCAGGAAGCTTGGCCCCAGTGATGTACTGGGCCGTACGCACTACCCTCTGTAGTGCCTTGCGGTCGGAGGCCAAGCAGTTGCCATACCAGGCGGTGATGCAACCAGTCAGGATGCTCTCGATGGTGCAGCTGTATAATTTTTTGAGGATCTGAGGACCCATGCCGAATCTTTTCAGTCTCCTGAGGGGGAAATGGGCTTTGTCGTGCCCTCTTCACGACTGTCTTGGTGTGTTTGGACCATGATAGTTTGTTGGTGATGTTGGTAGAGCTGTAGCTCAGCTGGTAGAGCACGGCGCTTGTAACGCCAAGGTAGTGGGTTCGATCCCCGGGATCACCCATACACAAAAAAAAATGTATGCACGCATGACTGTAAGTCGCTTTGGATAAAAGCGTCTGCTAAATGGCATATATTATATATTAACTTGAAGCTCTCAACCTGTTCCACTACAGCCCCGTCGATATATCAGTCAATTAACATGTTCTTTATGTGCTTTTTCTGATTACATAAATGTTTCAAAATTCACAAAAAGTGATGTTAGCTGATGTAGATCATCTCATAGAACAAAATGTATAAGATCTTCTAAGCCTGTGTTTACCACATACCTTATTTTCGGCGTTTATCCGAAATCTCCATTAATTTCCCCATAGGCTTTGTCCAACGAACCGTAGTGGAGTTAGTGAATACACTATTACTATTGCTGTCTGTATCAGCTCTTCACACAATGACCTGATGCTGATGTATAGTAGCTGTCTCTCTCTCTCTGTCTGTCTGTCTCTCTCTGTCTCTCTCTCTCTCTCTCTCTCTCTCTCTCTCTCTCTCTCTCTCTCTCTCTGTCTGTCTGTCTCTCTCTGTCTCTCTCTCTCTCTCTCTCTCTCTCTCTCTCTCTCTCTCTCTCTCTCTCTCTCTCTCTCTCTCTCTCTCTCTCTCTCTCTCTCTCTCTCTCTCTCTCTCTCTCTCTCTCTCTCTCTCTCTCTCTCTCTCTCTCTCCTCTCTCTCTCTCTCTCAATTAAATGTTCAATTTAAGAGCTTTATTGGCATGGGAAACGTATGTTTGCATTACCAAAGCAAGTGAAGTAGATAATAAACAAAAGTTAAATAAACAATAAAAATTAACAGTAAATATTATATTCACAAAAGTTCCAAAATAAAAAAGACATTTCAAATGTCATATTATGTGCAAATAGTTAAGGTACGAAAGGGAAGATAAATAAACGTAAATATGGGTTGTATTTACAATGGTGTTTGTTCTTCGCTGGTTGCCCTTTTCTTGTGGCAACAGGTCACATATCTAGCTGCTGTGATGGCACACTGTGGTATATCACCCAATAGATATGGGATTTTATCAAAATTGGGTTTGTTTTAGAATTCTTTGCTCTCTCTCTCTCCTATCTACCTCTATATCTCTCTTCTCTCTCTCTCCTTTCTCTTAATCTCAACCTTTTCCCCCCTCTTTCACCTTGTCTCCTCTCCACTGTCATTTGTGTGTGTTTGTGTGTGTGTATGTTTGTAATAACGTGTTGTGTATATGTGTGTTTGTGTTTGTAATAACGCATTGTGTGTGTGTATGTGTGTTTGATAACGCTGTTAAGGGTGTGTGTGTGGAGGAGAGAGTGTGTGTTTTGCATGTGAATGGATCCTGAAGAGGCTTTTTGTGTCTCTGTAGTGCACTGGACAAACAGCTAGTCCTCATCAGACACTGTTAACTCCTTCCCCACAGCCATGTTGTCAGGTGGTTACTGAGAACGTGATGGGGAAAAAAACATCTCTGAAATACTGGAATAAATGTAAGGTTCTGTATTTGTTTTCTTAGTTCACCTTGTGTTCTTGTACGTAGCCCTGTTTCTTTGTGTTCTTGAACGTAGCCCTGTTTCTTTGTGTTCTTGAACGTAGCCCTGTCTTTCATTTTTGTTCATTGATTCCACCTGTGTTAGTTACACACCTGGTCTCATCAGCTCCTTATTTAGTTCAGTTCATTCTGTTTGTGCCTTGTGAGGTATTGTTTGTTTTTGACTCTACTAAGCCTTTTCCTAGCTCGTTTGTGAGAACCAGTTTTAGCCTTCAGTCCTTTTGTTTCACCTGCCTGTTTGCCTACCTGTGTATGACCATTGCCTGCCTGTGACCACGATGCCTGCCTGTGACCACGATGCCTGCCTGTGACCACGATGCCTGCCTGTGACCACGATGCCTGCCTGTGACCACGATGCCTGCCTGTGACCACGATGCCTGCCTGTAACCACGATGCCTGCCTGTGACCACGATGCCTGCCTTCTGCGAAGGCGTAATAAACACATCTGCGTGTAAATCTACACCTTTTTCTCTTTCTGAGTATTCATTACAATAAGTACATTAATGATAATATACAGTACCAGTCAAAAGTTTGGACACACCTACTCATGCCAGGGTTTTTCTTTCTTTTTTACTATTTTCTACATTGTAGAATAATAGTGAATTCATCAAAACTGTGAAATAACACATACGGAATCATGTAGTAACCAAAAAGTGTTAAACAAATAAAAATATATTTGAGATTTGAGATTCTTCAAATAGCCACCCTTTGTCTTGATGACAGCTTTGCACACTCATGGCATTTTCTCAACCAGCTTCATGAGGTAGTCACCTGGAATTAATTTCAATTAACAGGGGTGCCTTGTTAAAAGTTAATTTGTTGCATTTTTTTCCTTAATGCATTTGAGCCAATCAATTGTGTTGTGACAAGGTAGGGGGGGTATACAGAAGATAGCCCTATTTGGTAAAAGACCAAGTCCATATTATGGCAAGAACATCTCAAATAAGCAAAGACAAACGACAGTCCATCATTACTTTAAGACATTAAGTCAGTCAATACGGAACATTTGTGCAGTCACAAGTGCTATGATGAAACTGGCTCTCATGAGGACCACGACAGGAATGGAAGACCCAGAGTTACCTCTGCTGCAGAGGATAAGTTCATTAGAGTTACCAGCCTCAGAAATTGCAGCCCAAATAAATGCTTCACATAGTTCAAGTAACAGTCACATCTCAACATCAACTGTTCAGAGGGGACTGTGTGAATCAAGCCTTCATGGTCGAATTGCTGCAAAGAAACCACTACTAAAGGACACCAACAAGAAGAAGAGACCTGCTTGGGCCAAGAAACACGAGCAATGGACATTAGACCGGTGGAAATGTGTCCTTTGGTCTGGAAATTAAATTGGAGATTTCTGGTATCAAACCGCCGTGTCTTTGTAAGACGTGGTGTGGGTAAACCGATGATCTCCGCATGTGTGGTTCCCACCGTAATGCACGGAGGAGGAGGTGTTGGGGTGTTTTGCTGGTAACACTGTCTGTGATTTCTTTAGAATTCAAGGCACACTTAAGCAGCATGGCTACCACAACATTCTGCAGCGATACGCCATCCCATCTGGTTTGGGCTTAGTGGGACTATCATTTGTTTTTCAACAGGACAATGACCCAACACACCTCCAGGCTGTGTAAGGGCTATTTTACCAAGAAGGAGAGTGATGGAGCGCTGCATCAGATGACCTGGCGTCCACAATCCCCGACCTCAACCCAATTGAGATGGTTTGGGATGAGTCGGGCCGCAGAGTGAAGGAAAAGCAGCCAACAAGTGCTCAGCATATGTGGGAACTCCTTCAAGACTGTTGGAAAAGCATTCCAGGTGAAGCTGGTTGAGAGAATGCCAAGAGTGTACAAAGCTGTCATCAAGGCAAAGCGTGGCTATTTGAAGAATCTCGCTATTAAAATATATTTTGATTTGTTTAACACTTCTTTGTTTACTTCATGATTCCATATGTGTTATTTCATAGTTTTGATGTCTTCACTATTATTCTACAATGTAAAAAATATTACAAATAGAGAAAAACCCTTGAATGAGTAAGAGTGTTCAAACTTTTGACTGGTAGTCCCATGAATCGAACCCACTATCCTGGCTCTACCAATTGATAATGCAGCTGTGACCAACTGGGTTCGAATCTGGGGCTTCTGCTAACCGCAAAGCAATGGTTAGCCCGCTGAGCTAAAGCCTTAGTATTGAGTCGGGTAGATAACTAACTCCAGTTTTCAGGCCGGGATCCGATCAGCGGTAGATTAAATAATGTTTAAAGTCATTTCCGATTGAGACGACATATGAAGTGTTTACTGTGAATGACAAAGAGCGATCAGATTGAATCCTGGCCTAAGGCAAGGTTACTCGTCATCACACGAGTACAGCATTTACATACAAAAACATTCATATCACAACCCAGAGGAGCAACAAAAAATGTTATTTTTATTTTTCCAGATAAATATTTGTATATTTGTGAACTTTGCTTCAAAGCACACACACCCACACACATACACAAACTCACCTGTTCTGGAGGATGCCCAAGTCACACTTATCAGACCCAAAATCCTCCACTCCAGAAGTGTGAGTCCCTATTTAAATGACGGCCCCTGTTGAGCCATCACACACACACACCATCACACACAAACACACCATCACACACACACACATCTCTTGAATGCACATTTTTTTCCTTCTGTAATTAAGTAATTTATTCTTTTCTTTCCTTCCTCCTTTCTGATGATTCTAATCCACAAACAATGCCAGGCCCTCTCTCTCTCCCCCTCCCCCCCATCTCTCTCTCCCCCTCCCCCTCCATTATCTCTCTCTCTATGTGATCGTGTGGCAGTAATTGCATGTCTGTTTCGGAGTGGGTTGGGGATGGAAGAGTATTGATAGAGGGAAATATATGGTAACTTCTCTCTCCCTCTCACCCTTCTCCTCCCCCCCATCTCTCTCTCCCTCTCACCCTTCTCCTCCCCCATCTCTCTCTCCCTCTCACCCTTCTCCTCCCCCCCATCTCTTTCTCCCGCTCATCTCTCTCCCTCTCTGCAATAGGAGGTAACCTCCCCCCCCCCCCCCCCCCCTCTCTGTATTATTGCAGGGTAATGGGTGGTAACCTCTCTCTCTCTCTCTGTATTATTGCAGGGTAATGGGTGGTAACCTCTCTCTCTGTATTATTGCAGGGTAATGGGTGGTAACCTCTCTCTCTGTATTATTGCATGGTAATGGGTGGTAACCTCTCTCTCTCTCTGTATTATTGCAGGGTAATGGGTGGTAACCTCTCTCTCTGTATTATTGCATGGTAATGGGTGGTAACCTCTCTCTCTCTGTATTATTGCAGGGTAATGGGTGGTAACCTCTCTCTCTCTGTATTATTGCAGGGTAATGGGTGGTAACCTCTCTCTCTCTGTATTATTGCATGGTAATGGGTGGTAACCTCTCTCTCTCTGTATTATTGCAGGGGTAATGGGTGGTAACCTCTCTCTCTCTCTGTATTATTGCAGGTAATGGGTGGTAACCTCTCTCTCTCTCTGTATTATTGCAGGGTAATGGGTGGTAACCTCTCTCTCTCTCTGTATTATTGCAGGGTAATGGGTGGTAACCTCTCTCTCTCTGTATTATTGCAGGGTAATGGGTGGTAACCTCTCTCTCTGTATTATTGCAGGGTAATGGGTGGTAACCTCTCTCTCTGTATTATTGCAGGGTAATGGGTGGTAACCTCTCTCTCTCTCTGTATTATTGCAGGGTAATGGGTGGTAACCTCTCTCTCTCTGTATTATTGCAGGGTAATGGGTGGTAACCTCTCTCTCTCTGTATTATTGCAGGGTAATGGGTGGTAACCTCTCTCTCTCTGTATTATTGCAGGGTAATGGGTGGTAACCTCTCTCTCTCTGTATTATTGCATGGTAATGGGTGGTAACCTCTCTCTCTCTCTGTATTATTGCAGGGTAATGGGTGGTAACCTCTCTCTCTGTATTATTGCAGGGTAATGGGTGGTAACCTCTCTCTCTCTCTCTGTATTATTCCAGGGTAATGGGTGGTAACCTCTCTCTCTCTGTATTATTGCAGGGTAATGGGTGGTAACCTCTCTCTCTCTCTGTATTATTGCAGGGTAATGGGTGGTAACCTCTCTCTCTCTCTGTATTATTGCAGGGTAATGGGTGGTAACCTCTCTCTCTCTCTGTATTATTGCAGGGTAATGGGTGGTAACCTCTCTCTCTCTGTATTATTGCAGGGTAATGGGTGGTAACCTCTCTCTCTCTGTATTATTGCATGGTAATGGGTGGTAACCTCTCTCTCTGTATTATTGCAGGGTAATGGGTGGTAACCTCTCTCTCTGTATTATTGCAGGGTAATGGGTGGTAACCTCTCTCTCTGTATTATTGCAGGGTAATGGGTGGTAACCTCTCTCTCTCTGTATTATTGCAGGGTAATGGGTGGTAACCTCTCTCTCTCTCTGTATTATTGCAGGGTAATGGGTGGTAACCTCTCTCTCTCTGTATTATTGCAGGGTAATGGGTGGTAACCTCTCTCTCTCTGTATTATTGCAGGGTAATGGGTGGTAACCTCTCTCTCTCTCTGTATTATTGCAGGGTAATGGGTGGTAACCTCTCTCTCTCTGTATTATTCCAGGGTAATGGGTGGTAACCCTCTCTCTCTCTGTATTATTGCAGGGTAATGGGTGGTAACCTCTCTCTCTCTCTGTATTATTGCAGGGTAATGGGTGGTAACCTCTCTCTCTCTCTGTATTATTGCAGGGTAATGGGTGGTAACCTCTCTCTCTGTATTATTCCAGGGTAATGGGTGGTAACCTCTCTCTCTGTATTATTCCAGGGTAATGGGTGGTAACCTCTCTCTCTGTATTATTGCAGGGTAATGGGTGGTAACCTCTCTCTCTCTGTATTATTGCAGGGTAATGGGTGGTAACCTCTCTCTCTCTGTATTATTGCATGGTAATGGGTGGTAACCTCTCTCTCTGTATTATTGCAGGGTAATGGGTGGTAACCTCTCTCTCTGTATTATTGCAGGGTAATGGGTGGTAACCTCTCTCTCTCTGTATTATTGCAGGGTAATGGGTGGTAACCTCTCTCTCTCTCTGTATTATTGCAGGGTAATGGGTGGTAACCTCTCTCTCTCTGTATTATTGCAGGGTAATGGGTGGTAACCTCTCTCTCTCTGTATTATTGCAGGGTAATGGGTGGTAACCTCTCTCTCTCTGTATTATTGCAGGGTAATGGGTGGTAACCTCTCTCTCTCTCTGTATTATTGCAGGGTAATGGGTGGTAACCTCTCTCTCTCTGTATTATTGCAGGGTAATGGGTGGTAACCTCTCTCTCTCTGTATTATTGCAGGGTAATGGGTGGTAACCTCTCTCTCTCTCTGTATTATTGCAGGGTAATGGGTGGTAACCTCTCTCTCTCTCTGTATTATTGCAGGGTAATGGGTGGTAACCTCTCTCTCTCTGTATTATTGCAGGGTAATGGGTGGTAACCTCTCTCTCTCTGTATTATTGCAGGGTAATGGGTGGTAACCTCTCTCTCTCTGTATTATTGCAGGGTAATGGGTGGTAACCTCTCTCTCTCTCTGTATTATTGCAGGGTAATGGGTGGTAACCTCTCTCTCTCTCTCTGTATTATTGCAGGGTAATGGGTGGTAACCTCTCTCTCTGTATTATTGCAGGGTAATGGGTGGTAACCTCTCTCTCTCTCTGTATTATTGCAGGGTAATGGGTGGTAACCTCTCTCTCTGTATTATTGCAGGGTAATGGGTGGTAACCTCTCTCTCTGTATTATTGCAGGGTAATGGGTGGTAACCTCTCTCTCTCTGTATTATTGCAGGGTAATGGGTGGTAACCTCTCTCTCTCTGTATTATTGCAGGGTAATGGGTGGTAACCTCTCTCTCTGTATTATTGCAGGGTAATGGGTGGTAACCTCTCTCTCTCTGTATTATTGCAGGGTAATGGGTGGTAACCTCTCTCTGTATTATTGCAGGGTAATGGGTGGTAACCTCTCTCTCTCTGTATTATTGCAGGGTAATGGGTGGTAACCTCTCTCTCTGTATTATTGCAGGGTAATGGGTGGTAAACTCTCTCTCTCTCTCTGTATTATTACAGGGTAATGGGTGGTAACCTCTCTCTCTCTGTATTATTGCAGGGTAATGGGTGGTAACCTCTCTCTCTGTATTATTGCAGGGTAATGGGTGGTAACCTCTCTCTCTGTATTATTACATGGTAATGGGTGGTAACCTCTCTCTCTCTGTATTATTGCAGGGTAATGGGTGGTAACCTCTCTCTCTCTCTCTGTATTATTGCAGGGTAATGGGTGGTAACCTCTCTCTCTCGCTCTTCCTCTTTCCAGCCAAATCGTTCAAGAATGACTTCGAAACGTGACATCATCTATGTGCTTTATGTGCTTGTTTTGATTACATAAATCCTTCAAAATTCATAAAAAGTGACGATAGCTGACGAATATTATCTCATAGAACAAAACGTATAAGATCTCCTAAGCCTGTGTTTACCCCCATTCATTTCCCCTTTGGCCAACGAACCATGGCGGAGTTAGCCTCCGTTAGTGCCTACAAAAATACACTGTTACTATTTCTCTCTATATGCAGTGTGTGTGTGTGTGTGTGTGTGTGTGTGTGTGTGTGTGTGTGTGTGTGTGTGTGTGTGTGTGTGTGTCCGATACAAAAAAAAGCTACAATTAAGTTTTAAGTTAGAGTGTAATTCAGACAATTATCAAAACGACAATTTCACACATAACATGTTTCTCCATTAAACCAGTACTCAAAACCTCTACACACAGCATGTATCTCCATTAAACCAGTACTCAAAACCTCTACACACAGCATGTATCTCCATTCAACCAGTACTTGTTAGTCATGGCGTTATTAACTGGATTATTTCACTAATGTATTAATTTCTCTACTCAGATAAGAATAGCCTTTTAAAGGGGCGGGGGCTAGGACAGCTTTTTAAAGGGGCGGGGGCTAGGACAGCTTTTAAAGGGGCGTTGGCTAGGACAGCTTTTAAAGGGGCGGGGGCTAGGACAGCTTTTAAAGGGGCGGGGGCTAGGACAGCTTTTAAATGTGATGTCTTTAAATGTGGGCTTAAAACCGTAAGACACACACAAGCAAACACACACACACTGTAACACACACGCACGCACGCGCGCACACACACACACACACTATCACACACACGCACGCACACACACATCCATGTCCTGAGGACGTAGGGCAATTCCTTCAAAACTAGGGGCAACAGTGAGCGATATTACTATGAAGAAGGCTTGGGTTTTGCTAGGGTGTTGTGGATGTGGATGGCTGATAAATCTAATCCCATGACTGTGTGTTCAATACCAGTGGTAGACATACATTTGTAATGTTTTATTTTAACCCTATCCCAAACCTAAACACTTAACTTAATCATTCGGAATGAATGCCTAAACTTCATATTTAACCATACCAAAAAACCTTAACCATTAACTTCGAAAATGTATGTTTGTAGAAACGGAACGATGCAGAGCAAGTTAACAATTTGACGTTTGGAGCAACTTCGAAGATGTACATTTGGAGAAATACGGATAAACATCAGAATCTGAAGTCAAATTGGTAAAACCGTGAGATCTTGTTTGCGCTCTCTCTCTCTCTCTCTCTCTCTCTCTCTCTCTCTCTCTCTCTCTCTCTCTCTCTCTCTCTCTCTCTCTCTCTCTCTCTCTCTCTCTCTCTCTCTCTCTCTCTGTCTGTATTGTTATAGAGTAATATGTGGTAACCTCTCTCTCTTGACCTCCTGCATTACTGTCAGTAGCCTTCGCCAAGACTCACATCATCACCAATGGAGATGAATGGATGGAAGCAGAGAGGTATAAATCTGCTGCGCTGCATACATTAACGTTGTGTGTGTGTGTGTGTGTGTGTGTGTGTGTGTGTGTGTGTGTGTGTGTGTGTGTGTAAAACGTAGCAGATGCATACATTACCATACTGATAAGATTGTTCTTTTGTCCACGTCTTTAATTATTGTGACACATAATGTGTTCTTCAGACTCCACTCTCTCCTGTCCTGATCTGCTGTGGATCTGCCTGTAGGAAAGAAGCACCTTGGCTCTACTGCAATGGAGGTCAGAAGAACATACGGAAGAGTAAAAATGTGAACAGGGGTCCAACATCCTTCCACAGTTCCAGCCATTACCCTCACACAACACATCTGATCTAAAAACCTGATCAGGGAAAGACTGGAGACTGAGAGGGCCTGAGACAGAGACCAAGACTAGACAAAGAGTATGGAGAGACTAGGTGCAATATTATTGTTTAGTTTTAACAAATCCAGATGGTAGTATAGGTTGGTGAATGGCAGTTGAGGGTTTGTATTTGTATTTATTATGGATCCCCATTAGTTCCTGCCAAGGCAGCAGCTACTCTTCCTGGGGTCCAGCAAAATTAAGGTAGTTATACCATAAAAAAAACAACAACATTACATTACATTCACAACAGATTTCACAACACACTAAGTGTGTGCCCTCAGGCCACTATTCTACTACCACATATCTATAACACAAAATCCATGGGTACATCTGTGTATAGTGTGTAAGTTATCATGTGTTTGTATGCATGTGTCTATGTTTTTGGTGCTTCACAGGTGTATTTGTATCTGTTTTTTAAAATCTAATCTTACTGCTGGCATGAGTTACCTGATGTGGAATAGAGTTCCATGTAGTCATGGCTCTATGTAGTACTGTGCACCTCCCATAGTCTGTTCTGGACTTGGGGACTGTGAAGAGACCTCTGGTGGCATGTCTTGTGGGGTATGCATGGGTGTCCAAGCTGTGTGCCAGTAGTTTAAAACAGACAGCTCGGTACATTCAACATGTCAATACCTCTCACAAATACAAGTAGTGATGAAGTCAATCTCTCCTCCACTTTGAGCCAGGAGAGATTGACATGCATATTATTATTGTTAGCTCTCTGTGAACATCCAAGGGTCAGCCGTGCTGCCCTGTTCTGAGCCAATTGTAATTTTCCGAGGTCCCTCTTTGTGGCACCTGACCACATGACTGAACAGTAGTCCAGGTAAGACAACACTAGGGCCTGTAGGACTTGCCTTGTTGATAGTGCTGTTAAGAAGGTAGAGCAGCGCTTTATTATGGACAGCCCTCTCCACCATCTTAGCTACTGTTGCATCAAAATGTTTTGACCATGACAATTTACAATCCAGGGTGACTCCAAGCAGTTTAGTCCCCTCAACTTGCTCAATTTCCACATTATTCATAAAAATATTAAGTTGCGGTTTAGGGTTTAATGAATGATTTGCTTTTAGTTTTTGTAATATGTAGGACTAACTTAGTCCTTGCCACCCATTCTGAAACTAATTGCAGCTCTTTGTTAAGTGTTGCAGTCATTTCAGCCGCTGGAGTAGCTGATGTGTACAGTGTTGAGTCATCCACATACATAGACACACTGGCTTTACTCAAATGCATGTCGTTAGTAAAGATTGAAAAAAGTAAAGGGTCTAGACAGGTGCCCTGGGGAATTCCTGATTCCACCTGCATCATGTTGGAGAGGCTTCCATTAAAGAACACCCTCTGTGTTCTGTTAGACAGGTAACTCTTTATCCACAATATAGCAGGGGGTGTAAAGCCATAACACATACAGTGGGGAGAACAACTATTTGATACACTGCCGATTTTGCAGGTTTTCCTACTTACAAAGCATGTAGAGGTCTGTAATTTTTATCATAGGTACACTTCAACTGTGAGAGACGGAATCTAAAACAAAACTCCAGAAAATCACATTGTATGATTTTTAAGTAATTAATTTGCATTTTATTGCATGACATAAGTATTTGATCACCTACCAACCAGTAAGAATTCCGGCTCTCACAGACCTGTTAGTTTTTCTTTAAGAAGCCCTCCTGTTCTCCACTCATTACCTGTATTTACTGCACCTGTTTGAACTCGTTACCTTTATAAAAGACACCTGTCCACACACTCAATCAAACAGACTCCAACCTCTCCACAATGGCCAAGACCAGAGAGCTGTGTAAGGACATCAGGGATAATTGTAGACCTGCACAAGGCTGGGATGGGCTACAGGACAATAGGCAAGCAGCTTGGTGAGAAGGCAACAACTGTTGGCGCAATTATTAGAAAATGGAAGAAGTTCAAGATGACGGTCAATCACCCTCGGTCTGGGGCTCCATGCAAGATCTCACCTCGTGGGGCATCAATGATCATGAGGAAGGTGAGAGATCAGCCCAGAACTACACGGCAGGACCTGGTCAATGACCTGAAGAGAGCTGGGACCACAGTCTCAAAGAAAACCATTAGTAACACACTAGGCCGTCATGGATTAAAATCCTGCAGCGCACGCAAGGTCCCCCTGCTCAAGCCAGCGCATGTCCAGGCCCATCTGAAGTTTGCCAATGACCATCTGGATGATCCAGAGGAGGAATGGGAGAAGGTCATGTGGTCTGATGAGACAAAAATTGAGCTTTTTGGTCTAAACTCCACTCGCCATGTTTGGAGGAAGAAGAAGGATGAGTACAACCCCAAGAACACCATCCCAACCGTGAAGCATGGAGGTGGAAACATCATTCTTTGGGGATGCTTTTCTGCAAAGGGGACAGGACGACTGCACCGTATTGAGGGGAGGATGGATGGGGCCATGTATCGTGAGATCTTGGCCAACAACCTCCTTCCCTCAGTAAGAGCATTGAAGATGGGTCGTGGCTGGGTCTTCCAGCATGACAACGACCTGAAACACACAGCCAGGGCAACTAAGGAGTGGCTCCGTAAGAAGCATCTCAAGGTCCTGGAGTGGCCTAGCCAGTCTCCAGACCTGAACCCAATAGAAAATCTTCGGAGGGAGCTGAAAGTCCATATTGCCCAGCGACAGTCCCGAAACCTGAAGGATCTGGAGAAAGTCTGTATGGAGGAGTGGGCCAAAATCCCTGCTGCAGTGTGTGCAAACCTAGTCAAGACCTACAGGAAACATATGATCTCTGTAATTGCAAACAAAGGTTTCTGTACCAAATATTAAGTACTGCTTTTCTGATGTATCAAATACTTATGTCATGCAATAAAATGAAAATTAATTACTTAAAAATCATACAATGTGATTTTCTGGATTTTTGTTTTAGATTCCGTCTCTCACAGTTGAAGTGTACCTATGATAAATATTACAGACCTCTACATGCTTTGTAAGTAGGAAAACCTGCAAAATCGGCAGTGTATCAAATACTTGTTCTCCCCACTGTACGTTTTTCCAGCAGCAGACCATGATAATGTCAAAAGCCACACTGAAGTTTAACAAAACATCCCCCACATTTATCATCAACTTATCTCAAATCAAAACAAATTTTATTTGTCACATGCGCCGAATACAACAGGTGTAGACCTTACCGTGAAATGCTTACTTACAAGCAGTTAACCAACAATGCAGTTTTAAGAAAATAGAGTTAAGAAAATATTTACTAAATAAACTAAATAAAAAAATACATAAAAAGTAACACAATAAAATAACAATAATGAGGCTATATACAGGGGGTACCGGTACCGAGTCAATATGCAGGGATACAGGTTAGTCGAGGTAATTTGTACATGTAGGTAGGGGTAAAGTGACTATGCATAGATAATAAACAGCGAGTAGCAGCAGTGTAAAAAGAAAAGGGTGGGTGTCAATGCAGTTGTCCAGGTGGCCATTTGATTAATTGTTCAGCAGTCTTATGGTTTGGTGGTAGAAGCTGTTAAGGAGCCTTTTGGACCTAGACTTGGTGCTCCGGTACTGCTTGCCGTGCGGTAGCAGAGAGAACAGTCTATGACTCGGGTGACTGGAGTCTTTGACAATTTTTTGGGCCTTCCTCTGACACCGCCTAGTATATACTGTATATCTCTACAAGCAACAAGCACTCTATTCAGACCAGGTTGCTATTGCTCTTTCCTAAGTCAAGACAGAACTTAATTGATTGATAAGACAGAGAGCGGAATTTTCCATCCAGCGAGTAAGACTCAACTATTACTTTTATGGTAATCGTCCCAGTCGTTTACAGGCCAACAAGCTTTGTAGTAATGATCAATTAGCTGAAATAGTAACTATTTAATCTGAAACAGGGGAACTACTATCAGAACTCAAATTAATCAATCAAAAATTATCCCGCTTCTATAAAGAACTGTACACATCTGATCGTAAATCCACACCAAGCCAGACTGAGTCCTTTCTAAAACAATTAAGAACTCCTCTTCTCTCAGTAGAGGAAGCCACCTCGCTGGGAGCCCAAATATATCTCAATGAACTCAAAAGGGCATTGTATAGCATGAATAAAGGCAAATCACCTGGATGGGACAGTATTCCCTCCTGAGGTCTATTTTAAAACGTTGGAATCAATTAGGTCCACTATTGTTAATACAGCTGTTCACAAAGGTTCATTTGGGAGAGATGCGAATACAGCACTAATTTAGCTTTTATAAAAATAAAAATAAAAAGGTAAGGATGCCACCCAGTGTTCTCGCTATCGCCCCCTATCTTTGATAAACACAGATATTAAACTGTTTTCCAAAATGTTGTCGTCCTGCTTTCAGGCCACGGCGAAGGACTGTTACGGGGTGGGGGTCTCTGGTCATTGTGGGGGAGCGTGGGGGGGGGGGGGGGGTAACAGCTAGCTACAGCTAGTTACAGCTAGCAACAGTTAGTAACAGCTAGCAACAGTTAGTAACAGCTAGCTACAGCTAGTAACAGCTAGCTACAGCTAGTTACAGCTAGCAACAGTTAGTAACAGCTAGCAACAGTTAGTAACAGCTAGCTACAGCTAGTAACAGCTAGCTACAGCTAGTTACAGCTAGCAACAGTTAGTAACAGCTAGCTACAGCTAGTTACATTTAGTTACAGCTAGTTACAGCTAGCTACAGCTGGTAACAGCTAGTTACAGCTAGTCACAGCAGCAGCATCAATGAAGCAAAAGAGCAAACATATTCTAGCCTTTACAGCAAGTGGCAGCTGGATCTGTGGGCAGAACCTGTCATCTTAAATAGACTGCCAAATAAGGTTGACGTGATTGTTGCTAGCATCTAAGTGGTGCAATCTCAGCTGAGTCGGGCACTTGAGTTCCCTTTCTGAATATGGCTTCGCTTTAATTAATTTCCATCCTCAGATAAGAATAGAATAGCCTTTTAAAGGCACGGGGGGCTAGGACAGTTTTTAAAGGGGTGGTGTCTGTAATGTCTTTAAATGCAAAATGATATCATAGGAAAATGTAATCCTGTCACATTTTTGCTAAAATGTATGCCTCAACCAATTGAAGCTTTTTGAATTGGCCATGCTTCCAGCAGGCTTTGGGGTGCCAATGGAAAAACCACTTTACGCTTATATCAGTACATTGCATTCAATGGGAAAAGATGAGTGTCAAAGGGTTGACGCTTATGTCAATACATAGCAGTCAATGGAAAAGATTAAACTCACAGACAGACAGATAGACAGACGTGTCTCTCTCTCTCCCCCTCCTTCTCTCTCTCCCCCTCCTTCTCTCTCTCCCCCTCTTTCTCTCCCTTCCTTCTCTCTCCCTCCCTCACTCTCCCCTTCTCTCTCCCCTTTCTCTCTCTCCCCCTCCTTCTTTCTCTCCCCTCCTTCTCTCTCCCCCCTCCATCTCTCTCCCCCTCCTTCTCTCTCTCCCCCCTCCATCTCTCTCTCCCCCTCCTTCTCTCTCTCCCCCCTCCCTCCCCTCTCTCCCCCTCTTCCTTGAACTCTCTCCCTTTCTCTCTCCCTCCCTCACTCTCCCCCTTCTCTCTCTCCCTCCTCCCCCCCTCCATTCTCTCTCCGTCCTTCTTTCCCTCCCTAGTTGACAGCTAAGGCCTGGTAGAGTACAGAGTACATTGAGGCCAGAGAGGGTGTGGTATATGGCCAATATACTGTACCACGGCTAAGGACTGTTCTTATGCACGACGCAATGCGGAGCCTTAGCCGTGGTATATTGGCCATACACCACAAACACCCTGAGGTGCCTTATTGCTATTATAAACTGGTTACCAACATAATTAGAGCAGTAAAAATGAAATGTTTTGTCATACCCGTGTAAACGGTCTGATATACCACGGCTGTCAGCCAATCCGTATTCAGGGCTCGAACCACACAGTTTATAATAGGGTATACAGAATGCTATTAGCTGTAATGGGTACATGCACCCACACATCCACGCACATACGCACACACACACACAAACACACACAATGCTAAAGTAAAGTGCAGAGGAAGGCGGAGTAGAGTGACAGTAGATGAAGGTTTCAACTGTAATAGAACTGAAGGACTGAAATTGGACTTGATTGAGACACTAAACACATTTTACATTCTCTACATGGATACAATGTATGGCAGGAGGAGGGGGAGAGAAATGGGGGAGGAGGGGGGAGAAATGGGGAGAGGGGGGATGAGGGGGGAGATAAAGAAGGGGGAGGTGAGGGGGAGAGGGAGGAGGGAGAAAAAGAAGGGGAAGGAAGGGGAGGAGAGAGAAAATATGGGGATAAGGGGGAGTGAGAGAATGGAGAGAGGAAAATAGAAGTATATGGAGAGAGAGAGAGAGAGAGAGAGAGAGAGGGGGG